>NW_010203962.1:0-31276 GCF_000695765.1 Mesitornis unicolor | reverse complement strand
ATATTTTAATTAATATTTTAATAATAATATTTTACTATTAATTATTAAGTTTTAAGTACATAATACTTAGAACAAATAATTCAGATTAAATAATTCAGATTATTGTAAGTCTTTGTAACAGAAATGCTAGACTGTGAACACCTCAATTTGGAAAACAATGCATCATTAATTCTACCGAGAACCTATTTCTTTGTGAATAACGACCACTTTCAGCACTGGTTCAGCTCTATTTCTTTTTTTATATCCTGAAGAGTCTAAACATGAATTGATCCTTGCTACTGTAGTTGCCTCCTCTTATCAATGCTAATTTTATCTGGAAAAATAAAAAATCTAGTGCTGAGGTTGACAGTTTTAGCATAGGATTTACTTTCAGATCTTTAGATTAGACTTTGGAATTAGGAGCATCTTTTCCACAGACACTGATTCAATTATTTTAATTTTTTTTTTCTGTTATGATAGTCTTGGTGTTGATATCTACAATGAGAGAATCTGAAAATAAGAGAAGGCACATAGGCTAGGTTACAATGACTTCTGCAAGGTAAAGTAACGGCAACAAGTCTGACAATCGAGTGACCAATAATCTTTACAGTGGAAATGTGAAGCCAGATGAGTTTCTCAAAATACCATCTGCTCAGGAAGATTTTGAAAGAACCCAGAAAGAAAGCACTACTTGGATATCTGGTCAGTCTTGCATTATGGGAAAATTCTGGACTTGTTGCCAGACATCCCAAATGAGAATGATAAGTTAGTTACAGTACTGATTGTGTATCTCCCCTCACATTTAATGGGGAAAAATTAGGCTGTGCCGCAGGTTCTGCTCTGGCCAGAGGAATTATGTTCAACATTCCACAAATGGTGTCATACCACTTCAGTTAATATGGAAGAACATATTGATTTTCATAAACATGAGATTCTTTCCTGCTTGTGTCTGGCTACCTCCTTCATTCCATGTGAAGAGCCTTGAGGCAAGCATCCAGTAGCTGATCTATATCAGAGCACTACCAATAGCAAAATCCTGTGCAAATAGTGGCAAAGGCTAGTTCAGTAGCTCTAGCAGGACTGGGAGACTGGAACTTTATGCGGAGTCTGCATTGTGGTCATGATAAACACAAAGAAGCCAAGTTGAAGCAGATTAAACCTCCCCCCTCAAAACCCCAACAACTACAACAACAAAATAAACAAACAAGCAAACCCAGAGGGCCTGGATAGTTCTTATGAAACACTGTATTTCTGCTAAAATTTAGCATGAACCTCCAAAGATGTTTTAAGACTGTTTTTTAATATTTGTGACATTATCATATTTAGTTAACAGTTCTCAAAAGAAGATTTGTCTCTTGATAAGATATGTAAATATCTTAACGTTTTAATTCACAGAATCACAGAATATTAGGAGTTGGAAGGGGCCTCGAAAGATCATCTAGTCCAACCCCCCCGCCAGACCAGGATCACCTTAGGCTAGGTCACACAGGAAGACTAGGTCACACAGGAAATTCTTTTCTTTTAGTAGGAAAAAAAAAAGGCCACCACCTATTTAATGTAAAACATCAGAGAATATTTCTTCTTAAATCTAAATATGATTCTTATACCTTCTGGAAATTAAGGATTTCCTGCTGCTTATGAAATGAGAATGAAGAAATCAGCTAAATTCAATACTCCAGTCATATCTCTTAGACTTATCTTTACAGCACTGTGTTTTTAAAACTGTCTAAGAATTACATAATGTTGACATAAAAATATTTTATCTAATATAAATTCATGTTAAGTTTATGAATTATTTTTCCAATTTTTTTAGGGACAGTTTTTTTTAAGGGATAGCTAGCTATAGCAGCTGTGAATGTGCATGTGCATCTGTATGCGCAAGTAGAAAAATAGCACCAATTTTTGAAGCCATTTAATCTTCTCAGTGGAAATAATTACAGACGGATACTGAAAATTATATAAAATTTAAAGTTTTGTTTAGTCTTTAGATAGCAGCTGAAGTGGTGCAAATAAAAAGTATATAAAGTAACTGAAACAAAAATGAAATTATTTCTTTAAATTATTATCTTTTCACACAGATTTTTGGCATTTTAACTTCTAGATTGCACAAACATGTATGTTCAAAGCATTTCATGATACAGTCTTAGAAACAAATGTTTCATGTACAAAGACACTGAAACACACTTACATAAAAGCTATTCATATTATGAATAAAGATATATAACTTTCTTTTCCCCTTTCATTTGTAAACAGCCCATAGAAGGCTTGTTTTGTTTTGATGGGTGATTACTTCTTTGCAAACAGCGTTCTTTCTGAAAAACACAGATGTATTACAGAGAAATAAAAGCGAAGTAAGAGAAAAACAGAGACACAGTCTACAGTTATGTAGAAATTCCCTATAGTAGACCAGATTCATAATCCCTCCAGTTGCTATGGCTGTAAGAGACTGTCTTGAAGCCATCTACACTTAACACTGGCTCTGGTCCTCCTTTGTGTGTGATATGAGATCTGTTACATATTTCAGTGGCAGCATTTTTATCTTATTTCAGTTCTCTTATGTGGAATTGGAGCAGGAAAAGTGAATGCTTGCAACCCAAAGCAAGTCAACAAAGGTTGAAGACCTCTTTCAGTGGATGCCAATCTAACACGAGGGCCAGTCAATAACAGGCAATAATTTCTACCTATAGCATGACTATATTTTAGTCCTTTACAGTCTTCTGAAATGACTTGGACTTAAAATAAAGATTGATGAAAAGGGTTTTCAGTTCACCAAATCTATCATACAAAGTCAACCCCAATAAAAACCCTTTAGAAAGGCATCAGTACTGATACAAAAAAAATAAAAGTGATAATCCAGGAAGCAGTTTAAAATTACAGTTTTGACTTTCAAATGTCTAGACAGATGCTAATACCAATGCTAAAACAGATGCTAAGATTCATCATTCTTTAAGGTAACAGGCATTTACAGGCTAGTTAAAATGGCACAAATATTTTTCAAATGGAGGTGAATACAGTTGATGAAAATAATGCTCTTAATTGATCTGTATTGTGAGAGTGAATAGAATGCCCATTATCACCAAGCAGGGCTTTAAACAGATTAAGTAAAGTCATAAAACAGGACCCCAAATCACTCACATCATCACGGGTTTACCCACAATTTTTTAGTTCATTAAACTTACTTAAACTAAATCAAAGTTGAGAGGCTTGATGGATCACTGAAAAAAATACAGCTAGTGGCAATTAACTGAGAAAGAAAGTCAAATAAAGAGAAAAAAATAATAGGTTATGCTTGTTTTTCAAAGTAGCTCGCTATATCTTGATTCTGCATCTTAGACCCAGGAGAACCAGAGTGGCCTCCACTGGTCTAAAACTGCAAGACATTGAATTCTTCCAGCTTCTTCTGAACTAACATATGCTTTTCTTTTTATCTCTGCTTCCAACCCCTGCCTTAGAGACACCTATTTAGTTGTAGACTAGAGACACTGACCTGACTAGTTATAGGTCAAAAAACCAATGAAGAGTTTAAAAGCAGTTTTCAAGTAGCTTTTAAGAGGTCAATAACTATTTCAGTACCAAGTAATCCCACAATGATATATGACAAAATATTTAGACAGTATATTTCCTTTATCTTTCCCTTCTCCTAGAAATTTAAGTTATAAATACCAAAATTTCACTTAAAAATTTGCAGCAATGATTCTGTCTACATTAAAACCAGAACTATGTTCTAAGGCATGGTTCAAGATAAGTTCCTATATATTGAAACTGATGATTGAGTGGTCTTTGAAGCAAGATATTTTACTGCTTTTGTTTTACCTCAGTAAGGTCAATATAAGTACCTAAAAAATAAAAAACCTAATGTCTAGAAGAGATTTATTATACAAATTGCAAGGAAGCAGAAAAAAAGACTTATGGAGCAAGTAGCATGTTTTTGAACATTATTTTCATTAGCCATGGTTATTCAATGAAGTCGCGTGTTTCATTGTTTTCATATGTTTTTTGCTGTTGGTTTTCATCATTTATATTTTGATGGACTTGCCTGAACAAAATACTTCATTTTTTTACAGTTCCTGCAGAAGTTACACAAAAATTTAAGTAGTAAAATGGTTACAATATTTTAGCTTTTTACATGCATTTCTTTAAGATTGTAGTGCTTTATGTTGCATTTTTCATTGCCAGAGGCAATCTAAAACACCTGTCCCTTCCTTATCACTGATCATTTAGAGACAAATGGAATAGTTTCCTCTAAAGACACCCTTAAATTATGAATCAGAAGGCTCTTTTACTTGCAGTAGATTTTAAAATAAGTAGGTCAGATGGCAGATATATTTAAATTTTAGGTACAGAGCTTACAGTCATACTATTTACAGAAATAACTACTTAAAAGGATACAGAATTTAGCTGAGAGAGGAGGTTGAAAGATGTGTATTATCAAACTGTTCCTATTGAAGTCAGTAATTATTTTACCATTAAACCAGTGAAGATTGTAAGCAATGCTAACTGGTCTCAAAATTTCTATGTGAGTTTTATTTTCAAATGTGTATGTGAATATAGTAGCTCTAAATTCTTAGAGATAGAACGAGCAACATCAGGTTATAAATTTAGTTTTCTCTTTACTAATTTTAAGCCAAAATCTACTAAAATCAAGACAGCAAACACAACTGAATTTTAGAAAAGTTAATTAATTTCCTGTGGTTACACATCCACATATAAAGATTTATTTTATAGAAAGAAAACTTATGAATTTGCATGGAATATGCAAGTTGTCTTAATATTTGCCACTTTCAGATCAACAAAAGTACTTCTGCATATTGTATGAGAGTGGAATGACAGCATACAACATTTTAAGAAAATATTCAAGCTTTATATATATACTGCAACTGTATAGCTTAATTGTGAACCTTAAACCAATGAGAAGGGTGAAGATACATGAATATTTATTCATACATATATAATATTTCACAGAACTTTCTGAATATAAATTATGAGCACGTGCCTGCCAAGGATCAAATACAAAAATCCACATGTATTAGTTAGCATATTATTTTTGTGAATTCATCAGAATGAGTTAGAAACTCAGACAAAATGTGTGAGAAACCACATTATGCTATGAAATTATTGGCTAAAAAAAAAACTTTTTCCATCTGTATTTCTTTGTATGTATTCCCATTTTTCTAATACATCTAGTGTGATTTTATTGTCTCTGTATCTGAGTTTCACAATAAAAATATTTTGCTTTTCATATAACAAACATTCACTAGCAATATTAGAGAGCTAATGTAGAATTAATTGTGGAAGAAATTTGGATATTCTGTGTACAGAAAAAGAAGTCTTTTGAGTAGTCTCTTGATTCTGATCTACACTATTTTTGGATAGAGAATATTTACCAAGAGTGGTGCAAGAATTCAAATTTTCACAGTTTACTAAAAGTGAAGAAAGTCTTGGCTTTTCATTGCATTTGTCAGGCGTGGCAATTGAGTGAAGCTCTCACAAAATATTAAAGTATTGTAGTGCCTAAACATGCTTGCCACTAAAAAACAAATAAACAAAAATACCACTACAAAACCATTAAAAAATTCCCATGTACTCAGGTATGCAGTGTTAAAAGTAAAACTAGTTGAACTTATTAATTGAATGAATTATTTATTCTGACCCTCCTCTCAAGACTGTTGATGGAATTTTAACCAAATACTTCTGCCAGCACCTCTGATCTTGGTAGGAGAAAGAAGGCATTTGACCAAGGCTTTGTGAAGTTATCTTATTATGGATCCTCAATGAATGTGCTGTGAAATTTGCTCTAGGATAATTCAGAACCTAAATTTTAGACTGTTGGTGATTAATAATAAGTAATAATAACAGAACAATGATTATAAGTGACATGTAAATATGCAGTATTAATCTTTGCAAAGTACTTTGAGAAAATGGTTATTCAAAAGCTCTATGGAAATAGAAGTACTAATTGATCTTAATGGATTCTCACAGAACAGAGAGACAGCATGTACTGTAATTCAAGAAACTACCTGCTGTTTTGATGTCTGTGTTGTGCTGGAGTGGATGGATAAGCCTTTAGTGGAAAGTGAGCTAAATATCATTTTTTGATTAACTATCAAGAGGGAGTATGATTTATTTTTCCTAGAGGAATGTCTGTAGTAACAAGGCTACAGTTTCTAGTCTTCATAGAAATTATTGTCAAAGTATAGCAGGCATACCTCCACTGCTAACTTATGATTATCACAGAAAAACTTCAGTTACTGAAGAGATATAGTGAAATGATTTTATGTTTTGGGGGAGACATGTCCAATAAACATGATAAAAAATGTTATACTGAATAACCTTTATGAAGTGTTTATAATCTTTGCTAAAACATACTTTCTTAAATTATGTACCTCTCTCCTTGCCTGAATAGATTAGAAACAGGCTTTTCAATCTTCTATATGCTGCTACAGTACTCCAAATAGCCATTTCACATATTCTATATGAATTCTTTTCCACATATTCAAAACAGGCTTTAAAAAACAGGAGAAGCAAAGATTTGGCTCTAGGTGGATTGCTTCAGTCTCACAGGGCAGCAGAAAACTATAAGCACCTTTCCCACTTGTAGTCACCTAGAGCCTGCAACACCCTCTAATTTCTAAGAGCTTAGATATAAGATGTGGAGGCCCAGCTTTAAATGGCAGAAAATGTAAACACCTAGTTACCTACTTTTTTTTTGTATGGAGCACATTTCTAAAGGACATGTCACTTCTAAGACATAGAAGACCCCATGCTACAATAAATAAAACAGGCAAATATCAAATTATTCAAGCTAGCTTTGTGTAGCTTGAAAAATCAGTTTCTCTTCTGGATTTTAGTTTGAAATGAATCTTTAAATTATTAGGTGGAAGCGACTGAGAAAGTAAAATGGAGTATTTCCTCCTTAGTTTAAACTTGCTATTTTTTTAAATACTTAATGAAGCATAAAAAATGCATCTACAGCTGTGTAGTTACCCTTACTTGAGTTTTAAAGGCATAGCCAAGAAGTGAATTTAGCATAAGAAGATGATGCACATAGTTGTACAGATAATTCTTTTGTTTCCTCTGGTCCTCCCATAATGGAGTAGATAATGAGCATTCTATTATTTTTCTAAAGTAGTTAATAATTAGGAGACTCAGGCTGCACTGGGAATTTGACTTAGTCATAAAACTATGCAATTTAAAGTCAAGATATGAATGAACAATTTGTCACTAAAAGATTCAGCTATGAGGTCACAGTTCTCAAACTTATTTGACAAAAGGTAAAAGTAATTTTCAATGACTGAGTAGAATATTTATTAAATAATATAGGTGTACGTCCCCATCAGTTACAAATGACATGGTTTTCTCTTTTATTATTCCAGGTTTCCAACTGACATTCTGGGTCCTAAGGTAAATGGATTCTCTCAGGGAGAGTATAGAAAAGGTTGTCAGTACTCTAAATCCTTATTCAGGAGTGTTCATAGTTTCTTTTCCTTCACTCTTAGGTCCACTTGCAGCAGGTTATCAAGCATGCAGAAATGACTTGTATTTCTTCACTGGTTCAGAATTCCATGCAAATTTAACATATATCATGTGTTTTACACACTTTGGATACTTTCTATTTGGGTTTTTTATTACCACTAAAACTGCTTTAACTGCTTTTATTGCAGTTCCCAAAGTTGCATCCCTTTAATAACCAGTAAGTGATTACTGATTAGTTGTTTACAACCCCTGGAACTCTGGTAATATCATGTACCTGTACTTTCAAGGTTTCTGCTATCACACCATGAAGAATACTGCGCTACACTACATGTCATTCAAGGGTAGTTCATTCTGTACAGAAGAAACAGTTGTTATTACTATCTTTGTGTTAAAAAAATAATTACAGTAATAAGCATTATGTGACGATTGTGCAACAGCTAAAACAAGGTAAATAACAGTCATCTGGACTTTAGATAATTTTTATTTCTGCTAAGCAAGATAAAACATAGTTCCAGATGGGACAAAGTAAGTTTTAAAAAAGTCTGATAAGCCTTGTGGCCTCTGTTGTTAGCTATGTTAGTTATGGACATATGAGCTATTATATTTTTACTAGTAATATTTTAAAATACATTTTTAAAGTAATATTTCCACTTTCAACAACCTGACATCCAAAGTCATTTTAAGAGCGCAGAGGAAACAGAACTACAAGCACAGATGGTCTTACCAGTAGTCAGGATAATTTTTCTCAAGGACTAAACACTTAACCTGAAAGAAGAGAATCTCTTCTGAGTGGCAGTAAAGATCACTACCCTGCTGTTTCACAAAATGTTTTCATCTGATGATGTACAAATCACAAAAAAAATAAAATAATCAGTTTCTCACTGCACTTATCATTCATCTAAGACTTTATTTGTGGAAAAAAGTAGCATAGTTAACTTGTTTCCTCTGTAAACATCAGTGCATGACTTATTCAAAAGGTCTGATCAACTAAAAGAGGCAATAAAATCTGGACTTCGGGGAGCCTGAAGTTTGTGACACTTCTAGTTTCTATAGAATGCAAATTTTGCATCTTCAATCTGTTTTTGGATTAAACATTTCCCCTTCAAATGATAAAGCTCTTTTTTTCCCCCTTTTTCATTTTTTTTAAGAAATCTAGAAATCCTGCCTTTACACAAATAGGACATTTCATGTCACTTTAGCAGGCTCCCATCAGCTAACAAGAACATTTGAGTCAGAACATAACTTCAAGAGTTATTCTCTCCTACTGAGAGCCAGTTGCTTCAGAATGAATTGTCTGATTTCCTGCCACTTTTGCAGAACTCTTATTGGCTATACAAGGTAAGTAACTAAATGTCCATCCAATGAAGCAGAAAGCAGCCAACTTCACAATCAACCAACATCTGATAATAGCAACAAAAACATTTCATTAGTAGAGGCTACTCTACTTGATTTCAAGGTAGTTCCATCTGTTTTGTGCTCATGACTGGGAGTCTTAGATCTGATCTAGTTTTGGCTTCACTAATGAGAGAAATTTCCAATTTCAATTACCCTTTAAAGCCATAAAGAGAAAAAAGATTTCTTAACTCTTCTGAGAACACATTTGGTACAAAAATATCCTTATCCTTCTTCCCACTGCTCTTCACTGGGAATATACCATTGAATCTTATGATAAAAGAACTATGTTATAGGGAAAATATGGCAAAATCTCAAGTGAAAGTGACAAAGGCTGGTTGAAAAAGTAATGACACATAATAGTTCTAAGCCATTTGAGAAACTGGTTATAAAACAGAAATATCATTTTATTTCCATGACATAAGACTACAAAGTAATTCAACATTCTGCAGATTATAATTATTGTAATTGTTACTATTACAAATCTGGCTTGTTTAATGGTACTGAAAGTAGAGATTTTCTAGCATAAAATTTTGAGTTTAAAAAACTTCATTGCACAGGAAAAATAAACCACAGGGATATGATTTTTAGTAAGAGGAGAAGTTTAATGCAGCTTTATGTGTGTTTATATTGGCTGACTTGCCACAGACTTTAATTGTATGTAGTACTAACTTACACCTGTTCCTGCTTGTGAATACATGCCCTTATTTTGTGATTACTCTGGTAGCTCCTCCCTATTAATTTAGAACTCTGCTAAAGGCAACTCCCTAATTTATGACACAACCAACTTCTCAGCTGCCTATAAGGAGAGATGTTAATTCAAATCCCCTGTTTTTTTTAAAATGTCATTTAATTTCCCTTGGTTATAAATTCAGATAGCCTAAATAATATGAATTAAACAGTGTATACTTCACAGAGAAAACATACAAGGAACCTTTCTTTTACTACAAATCTGTATTTCAGTTAAAGGTATCTTGAGAATTCATGAGATACCACTTTAAAACTGACAGTGACCCCTAACTTGATTGACGAAACTTTCTCTAGTCTTGTTTCAAAATTTATAATTGCCAGCCCTTTATTAGATATATTAACATATCTACCTTAAGGCCTACCTAGATCTTATGATTAGACTTTGTAAGGTCTTTGTATGTACGCAAAGGAGCACAAGAGTTTATATTTTACATAATCGCAATCCACAGAAAGAAATTTATTGAGTTCCTGATAAAGAAAAACAACATTAACAGCTAGCCAAAGCAACTTGTAAAAGTGGTATTGCTAAAGAACACACGTTACAGATGAGGGAATGGATGAAGAGGTCAAAAGCAGATTGATAATTATGGTGTACTTAAACATATCTGACACACAATATCCCAAACTACAGTACAATAAAAGGACAAAATTTTGCCAAAGGACTGTTTTCCATTAACCCCTTCCCACATATTATAAAAGGAAACCATTGATCAGAATCATGCTAATTGTGAAAAAACACATGGGCATTGTGCAAAGAATTGAAAGCAGTTAAAAAAATATGCTTAATTTTGACAATTTAAATCAAATTTGGTTTCCTTTGAAATACTCTCATTTTGAAGTCCACTTTGTCATCTAGAATAGTTTAAAATACGAAAAAATGGGTAGCGATATGCCTATTTTTATTAATTTTGTAATCAGATATCTCTGGCTTCTTGAATATCACATATAACTAATTTTATAATTGTTTAAATTCTGCAAATGACAGGTAATTATTTATTCAATTTATGTCTGCATGCTTTTTGGGGGTGATTGTGTCCTGTTTTGTGGGGGATGGTGGAAAGCAATTTCTCAGTCTAACCAAACGAAAAATGAAAAGTATACTTCTGCATGACTTCATAAATAAACCCAATGTTCATACGTGATGACACTAACTGATGGGCTGTCAGTAAACTGCATGCAAATCAGGAGCTTGCAGATGATAAAGAAACAAACCTGATGGTCCATAGTATTGCAAAAGGTCTTTAAAGCAATGCAGATTGATGAGCGAATATGCAGGGGAAGGGGATCAGAGAGGAACAAAGAATAGACAAAAAGGCATATAAAAGAGGTCAGTCACTCGTAAAATGGAACTGGTGAGTACGATTGTCTGACTGAGCCTTGCACATGATCACCACAGTCTGTCTTACCTTCTTATTATTTCTTAATTGTCTCTGCATAATCTCACTGTCTATCTCATGCATTTTTGAAGACCTGTAATTTAAATTTTAGATGTTCCAGCAAAACATACATGTAATCGCAAGGCCTTAAGGGACTTCTCAAAACTTAGAATGTGGACCACAGAGGGTTATTCTTCTAAACAGAATTTCTGTTAGGTCAGGCATATATCAATAAATTCTTATTGTTTATAATTAGCAGTTATACATAGCTTTTATGAAATAAATGCATCTCTGCTGTTTACATGAGTACTATAGTGGGGGGAAAAAAGCTCACTTGGCATCAGTGAGGAAAATTAATCCCACAACCTATGAAGTAGTCAGGGAGAGCTTTGCTGTTTCCTTATTATGTTCCATTGGAGCTCTATAAAATTTACACAATGCAAAATATTAAATCCTGTATTATTTATGATTTCTGCTGTTTCACCGCAAACAGTCAAGAAATTTATAGGTGAAACTCCATTTCCTAAACTACTCTGTGTCTAATATTGTTTATGAATTTTATATTGTTTTTCTGACTGAGTTTATTATTTCAGTATTTAGGACAGCTAAACTCCCTGGAAACCACTGCCCATTAGACAAGGAATAGATATGTGGAATCACAGGTTTATTTGCATTGTATATGACCAAATGAAATATCCCTAATGAACAAAGTCTGGCTTCCTGTCTTGTGTATTAAAAAATGGCACAGGAGTTTCAATAAAAGTTAATGATTTCATAGTGACAAAGCATCAAGAATAGGATGCTTGAACCTAAACTGATGCAGTTTCACTGAACTCATAAGAATTGTTCATTTATAAACAATGAAAAATAATATATATGACAAAGTTCACTGGAACTACATGGTTTCAACAGTAACAGAGCAGAATGAGAATTTTGAATTTCTCGTTAAAGGTCCCATTTTGTGTTGATATTTGTCCTTTTCAATTGGCAATTGCACAGATTCCATTCTCCTGTTCTTTTGCAATTGAAATTTCATGACAGGTGTAGAGTGCATCATCAGTCAAAATAAATTATAAATTATTGTGGAAAACCATTTCAATGTTTTTGGTTTTCTACTGAGATATATACTTTTGACTTTTACACAATATATTTATCTTAATTCCTACTGCTTTTTTAAAATTATTATTTCCTCCTCCCTCATGCAGCTAGAAAGAAAATATAGACAGCTGTGTGCAACCATACACCTCATAGGCTGTATCTCAGCTGACAAAATCTAGAGAATTTCCAATCTCTGGGGCCCTGGTACAGATCCTCCTCCATGACCTTACACCAAAGCCTGCATGTACAGAAGTCCACTTACTGCTTCAGAGGAAAAATAAAAGCACAGGATTAGGAAGGGAGCCATGATACGTTTCACAGGTGAACAAAAATCCTATGATACTAGCTAGTTTTGAATTTTGAAAAATTTTAGTGACAACTAGAATAATTTAATTTACTGTACAATTGCTTATCTCTTCCTTCCAGACATACATACCTATTTACTGCTATTAACTACTCAAATTCACTGTGTCTCAAATGTATATTTGGCAAATTCTCTGCATCCCTGTAGAAACTGAGGAAGATGACCCAAAAAATCTCTGGAGTGCCTTTTTTACAAAGTATAGTTAAACATTTTATCCAAATATTTTAAAATTAAATTTTAGTACACAAAACTTTCCAATTTTTTCTTTTCTGTGGATAAAATGCTTTTGTTACAAAAATACATGGATGCACTAATTTTGGACAGCAATTCAAAGGTCCACAGATTCAAGAGTGATTCAATCCTTGCAAGACTGGAAGATCTGGAAGAGTGCATCTCTTCCCATTGAGAATAGAGGAAGTCCAGGGAATTTCCTGGTCTAGGTATTGCATCTGAATGCCTTTAAATTCAATGCCTGACCTAGCTGTCTACATATTTTGTGACAGAGGAAAATGGCATATGAAAGGTAATCTAGTCCAACATAAAAATATGGTCTATAAGAAAAAAGAAAGAAAGAAAACTTAAAACATCAGATAGCACAATTTCACTCCTTGGAAGTCATAAAATAGACTCACTGTAAATGTCTGTACTTTTGATGATCTACTGAAAAGGTGTGTTTTTACATTGTTCCACTTGTCAAATTGTTTTGTCAGTCCTGCATAAGTGATACTTAGAATATATTTTAGGATTTCAGAACTAACCTTAGAATTTTTATTTTTTAATGAGTTTCACAGTTTAACAATTCCCGTACTACTATTCATAGTTTTAACAAAAAAAATGCTTGTTATAAAACTTTTGCTTATTCTTAGCATTATTTCATTTTTGCTGTCTCACCAATGTTCTAAGATTTCATATACATATTTATGTAAGTACAGGTACTTAAGTAATAGAATTACACTTGTCAGATTTGAAAAATTAAATAAGCAGTTGTATTTTTTAATAACGCAATAAAAACATCACAACTTTCAGAAAAGTATTTTTCAAAAAACCAAAATCTGCATGTCCATGTAAACTGTTCTACACAACTGTCATAGTGAATAGATTAGTGAAGTGAAAGCAAAACATTTCCATGTATTACACAGAATTAATAGTACTGAACTGTTGAGGGAAGATGTACATGTCACATAAGACAATGCAAAAAATGAACAAATCAAAGCACAAGGCAAAGTGTGTGAAATCAGTGTAAACTGCAAACTCTGACCTTGGGGAAAATGACTGAGCCACTCCACATCACTTAGTGAAGGAAAGAAAATCCTACATGAAGTTGAGTAACTGCAAGGATATTAAACTGAACAGATCCATGAGCGGATGTTGGTAGAGTGACGAAAAGTTTCTTGACCTGGAAAATTGTTGCAGTAGAACAGCATATTACAGCTCCCTAATTTTTACAGTCCATTACAGCAACACTAATAATAAACCTTTGTGCATTTTGTCTTTTATTTCACATGTGTGGTCTGAGAACTCACCTCCTCAGTTAACCTTCTTAGACAGAGGAGACAAAGAGACACATATGCCTATAATAAAGAGCTGACAATCTCTGATATTAACCTTGCTCATAACTTAGTCCTCTTGTTAACATGTTTTATTTTCTGTCCTCTTTTCATTTGCCTTCAACTCTCTTCCATATCAGCTTGTGGACAAAAGATCTTACACATTTAGTGGTCAGTAAATACTCAGACTTTTTTTTGTTTGTTTGTACTTACAATCATTAAGTACAACTTAAAACTAATTCCATAAATTTAATTTTCCTCCGCAAGTTAGAAGAAATAAAACCAAAATATTTAGCTTCTTTTGTAGTTATTAAGAAGGAGTCAAGAGAAAGACCACTAAATGAACCATGGCATTTTAGTGCTAGGCTTCAAATGACCTAAATAATCTGCACTTGACCCATAAATCACATCAGTCTTTTCTAGATAAAAGTGCCTCCAAATTAGTGTAATATACTGATTCAAAAATGTGCTTCAAAATTTCATTGCATTTCACACAGAGAATGACAAGATTTACTAAATTTCAACATTTTTAAAGTCTTTCTTTCACAGTTTATTGCTGCTTTTCTCTCAAAAAATTTTAATTTTGAGATGCAGCTGCTCAGAAATTGGAACAGAAATGCAGTATGGACGAGATTAATGTAATTATAATGCAAGTGTTATTTGATTTATCTCAGGTAGAGTCTTCCCAGAATTAAAATAGGAGTCAGAATTGCATGACCAGTGAGGGTTTAAAATATTTTTTTATTCTTAACTTTAACAAAATGAAATGCACTATTATTTTATAATAAATTAAAGGTCAAGTTATTATGTTCAAAAGCCTTATGTGGTTCTGTTTTGAATACACTGAATTTTTCAATAAAGTGTTATTATCTTGATGGTGATTTTCATAGTAGAAACAAATAATTTTTCTTGATAACTGCATTGATTTTCCTGTAAAGGTATACATAGCTTATTGTAAATATTATGAATCATTGACACTCAAAATATTTTATCCAGTCATCATGTGCATTAATATAGGTGTAACATTAAGAAAAGAAATATCTTGAATTTGCATTCATAAGAATTACACACATCCGAGCTCAAACTTCATCTGCTAAAAATCAATGTCTTTTTAGCAACTTCTCAAGAGAAAGTATCAAATATAACCATAGTTTATTATTATATTATTCCTGTTCAGCATGGGACTTAAAGGAATTAAAATCTGAATATTCCATGTACACAATATGCAGTCAGCTGTAGAGTTTGCTCAAAAAAAGCAATGGTATAGAAGAAAAAAAGATAGCTCTGCATACTAGCAATCCTTGGCCAATCTTCACAATAGTTGGTCTAATACATAATGCTTATCTATGGCTTTGTTAAAACCAGGGGACGCAGCAGTGTTTGCGGGTCACCAGGTCCAGGTGCATTCTTTGGTCCTTCCTCACCTCACATGATCTGTATGTCTTGCTTTCTTTTAAGAACATAGCTTCCATTCATAAAAAACCAAGGACTTCAGGTTAGGTGAGAAACACATTGTGATCTGACCAAGACTGGGACCTGGGGATACACTAAAGTGTGCATTGAAACATCAGTTTAGTGGAAGCTATGAATACAAGGACTAAAAGGTTTTTGGACTTGGAATTCCACAAGTTGCAGGATAGTGTTTTGTGTTTACATTGTGCATTCCATATGGAAGAGATGTAAGATACTTGCTCTCAAGTGTTAACCTTGCCTCCTCATAGCTTTAACAGCTGTGTATGTCTGGCAAGTCTCTGGTTACTCTCACGAAGAAGGAATGTTACAGAGACTTTCTCCATAAAACAGGTACAACCCCAGTATACATCTGAACAAATATTCCCAGTCCCTTTCTCCATATCAAAATACTTACAGCATCTTCATCTGCCAAAAGTTGCAGTGAGTGAGAGAGAAAGCACTTTGTCCTCTAGCTCTTTCTCTAATATGCACATTATAGCAAATCTGCTCTCACCTTCAAACAGACTAGATGCATGTTGTATTAGGTTTTCTGTGAGGGGTTTCTGGTTGTGTCTTTGGTAACGGGGGAAGGGCTATGGAGATGGCCCTTTAGGAAGCTACCTGAAAAGCTCCCCCTTTGCCTTTGTCAGACCCACCTCTGACCAAGCCCAAGCCAATCAGCGCCCCTGCGAATTCATGTATTTAAGGGGGGTGCAGGGTACGCCTCTCTCTCTGGCACCAGCTCTGACCAGTGCGGCCCCAGGTGCAGGTGGTGCGGCCCTGGCCTTGCCCGGCTGGGCTTGGCCAGCCCTGACAGGAACTTAAGCTTAAACCCTGCTGCAGTTTAATCCCGGGAAAAAAAAAAAAAGAGAGAGAGCCGGGATCTCCGTGACCATTGGAGGAGACCTGCAGCGGAGAAAGGAGTGGGGCCCAAGGAGAACAACTTTGAAGAACACCAAGGTTGGTTTGAAGGAAAGAAAAGAGAGGGAGGAGGATGAGGACGCAGAATCCAGGTTTCCCCTTTGCAACCTGTGGTGAGAGCTGGGTTGACTGGTCGTGTGTGAGGGAACTGTGACCCTGAGCAGATCCAGACTGGAGTTTTGTGGACTTGGGCTGAAGCAGTTTTGTGTGTGAGGGAAAGTGCAAATTTGAGCAGAACGATATTGGACTTTTTGAGGACTTTTTGCCTTATGGAAAGGGGGCCACGTGGAAGCACAGAGAGAGATACTGGGCTGAGGTTTTTTTTCCCTACTCCTAAAATCACGTGATGTGGCAGGAAGACTGCAAACCCCCACTCCCATCCCCCTGCGCCTCAAGGCAAAGGGGGAAGGGGAAAGGTGAAGAAACCAGGAACAAAAGCTGAGCCCTGGAAGAAGGGAGGGGTGGGGGGAAGGTATTTTGATTTTAAGATCTGGTTGTATCTCCCATTGTTCTACTCTGATGTTGGTAACAAATTAAAATTGTTTTGTGTTTTTATTCCTTATGATGAGTCTGTCTTTTGCCTGTGACCTGTTTAAGTGGTGAGAAGCCCTCCCAGTCTTTATTTTGACTAGCCCTTTTTTGGGGCATTGTGGTGCTCAGTTATGCACTGGGCCTAAACCACACCACATGTAAACCACCTCTGGCGCAATTTTGAATAAAAAATGGGAGCTTCAGGCCATAGAAACAGGAGTTTATCCCTAATGCCTAATTATTAGCTTGATGAGGTAGCTTCTGGTACACCCAAAAGCATATGAATGTTTTAATGCTGTTAAGAGTAACAATACAAATAAGAGAATATTGTATAAACATATACATATACTTTCATATTTAGCCTGAAAAACATATGATATATGATTCATAAATGTATTTGTGTAAATTACATTAATTGGGATGCACACAAGACAATAAAGATTAAAATGCCTGAAGTTATTTTTAACAGCTGACACAACAAAATTCACTTTATGAAATCGGAGTAAATTTAATATAGCACAAAAGTATCAACAATGGATACAGATGAAGAAAATCCATTCTACACCAGAGCAGGTTCCTTAGACTTTTGCTCTTTGCTGTAGAGCAACAAGAGGGAGGGAAACTGCGTTAAAAATTGTCAGGGGTACTATTCCCTAGTTACAATATGATTACAGGTACAAAAGTGTATAAATTAACTCAGGCTAAATGTCAGTAAGTGTAGTAAGCAGCAAGATTTTATAAACTTCAAGTCAAAATCAATAGAACAGCATTTTAAAGATAGTTTTCAAAGTGTAAAACTCTATCTCTATTGTAGTCCTGGTTGATGGCACTTTATGCTATATGATGACATATAGACTGCTTATGCTAGTAAATATAATGTGCTTAGAACCATTCCCTGGCACAGGAAAAATCTCATCTCCACTCATGGCCATGTTGGTGAAGAAAATGAGAAGTGGACAGAAGGACACCCTTAGATTGCTCTTCATACATATACAAGGACACACGTGTTACCTGAAATGTAAACCTGACAATGTTAACTTTTTCCCTGAGAGAAAGTGGGAGAGGCTGTCATGGAACAGTCTCTATACAAAATAAGAGTGACTATGTGGACAACTGAGCATAGTCCCTGGTACTGGGACACATAATAATTTCCTATTTTCACACATTTATTAATCTCAATATTAGAAGTAATAAGGGTTTTTAGTCTCCATTATTTGTACCTTATAAGATTCCATTCCAGACTCGCCCTGCTCTAATGGCAATGAATTTTCTTTTAGTATAAATATATTAACGATCTGCACATCCTCATTTGTTACTTATAACTGTACCACCAGCATCCTTTGATTAGGGAGCTATTTTTGTCTTTCCCAGAGTTCACAGTTGCTGGAATTTTTTTTCAGTCTCTCTAATAATGTAATATAACATGTCTGGTACTTTTATTATTTCAGTGGCCCTTCATTGCACTCATGTCCTAAGCCTATTTACCAGAACTATATGTTTGAGTCCAAAGAAAACCTTTCCAAAAAGCTGTATGCAATTCTAAAAATTCTCTTCATACAGGGAGAAATCACTACTTAGAATGTAATAATGAGAGCCCATTTTCTTTCTCCCAAACAACCTGGGAGCCATCAGAATTTAAGCATGTCTTCTAATTCCTTTATTCAAGTAGCCTTCCTGACTATCACTGAAAAATCACTTCTTCCTGTTTTGACTGAAACACCAATTCTCCACCTGGTCTGCACAGCATCACAGGTGACACACTCAGATTTGTTAATATTCCCAGGAACACTTGTTAAGCTAGCCCAAATAACTGAGGAGTTTATATAGGTAATAGATGAAGTCTTGCTGGCTAGTCATTTACTTTCAAATCACTCTTAGCTCAAGTTGAGTAAGATAAAATGCAAATAAAAGTATGTATTTACAGCATCAAAACTAAGCAATGCAGTAAAAAACTTCGTCAAACACTTAGGTGAAGAAATAAAAAGCTACCATTTAAAATTAAAGGTAGCTCTATCTTTTTCCCAGGCATTTCCATTTGAAATAATTTCTATATATCAGTGTGTGTCTCAAACTGCAGCCATTAAATATATACATCTCTCTGGGGGAACAGTCAGTCTGCACTTTGAAGCCCACTGATTTTAGACAAATTTAATCTTTTCCCCTCAAAAATAGTATATTTCAGTAGGCAATTTTCATCATATTGTGTGATATCACTTCCTGGAGATGGAAGTACCTTCCAGAGATTAGATTAATCTCTGGTATTTGCCTGATGCTTTGCCTCATTGAAAAGGAAATGTTCGCTTACTTGCTTTTACAGACTATGTTTGTTCCAAAGAAAATGTCTCATTTCTTGAACCTACTATTACAGTAAATTTAATATTATTCTGTGTCTTCCTAAATGTATGTCATAGTTTAACCTCAACCACCAACTAAGCACCCGTGGCAAGCACAGGAGCCTGTCAATTAATAGCTAAAGAGAAACAACAGCTATAAATTTTATCTAGTCCATTCCAATCAAATCTGTCATTATCCCAAACCCTTCAAGCACCACACTTAGTGCCAAAAAGAACTGTCACAGTTTAACCCCAACCAGCAACCAAGCACCACAAAGCCAGTCTCTCACTCACCAGTAGTGGGATGAGGTAAAAGTAAGAAAACTCATTGGTTGAGGTAAAGACAGTTTAATAGGTAAAGTAAAGCTGTGCACACAAGCAAAGCAAAACAAGGAATTCATTCACAACTTCTCATTGGCAGGCAGATGTTCAGCCATTTCCGGGAAAGCAAGGCTCCATCATGCGTTATGGTTACTTGGGAAGACAAATTCCATCACTACAAACATTCCCCCCTTCCTTCTTCTTCCCCTGGCTTTATATGCTGAGCATGACATAATGTGATATGGGATATCCCTTTGGTCAGCTGTTCCAGCTGTGTCCCCTGCACCTCCAGGCTACTCACTGGTGGGGTGGTGTGAGAAACAGAAAAAGTCTTGACTCCATGGAAGCACTGCTCAGCAATAACAAAAACATCCCTGTATTATCAACACTGTTTTCAGTACAAATCCAAAACATAACCCCATACTACTACAAGGAAAATTAACACTACCCCATCCAATACCAGAACAATGAACTTAGTTCAAACATCTAGTGAAGGAAGCTCATGAATGGGTCTTGACTGAGGTCAGTAGTTACAATAACATTTAACCACTTCACCATAGCAAAAAGAGTGAGAGAGTTAAACTCAGCACACTTCTCCTAGACATATTGGAACATAGAAAGTACATTTTTTTAAAAAACTTGTTTTCAGCTGTGTGATCACAGATATCAAGCGTTTTATTTTATCAAACTTGTCCAATACTTTCTGTGCAACATATTGATTGCTGGTACATTATTGATATAATTCTGCACCATCCACATTTCATAATCAGATATCAAGTAGCTGAAATAGACTCATTTTGAGAAACATAATGAGTAAATTCAATCCAACTCAAAAATTTCCCTTTTAGATTCCTTGGGGTCTCCCTTTGAACCAAGTTGAAACTGTCAGAGTATTAAAAAAATAATAATTATCTTTATGATACAGAAATACTGTATGTAAAGTACAAAAAAAGAGCTTCAGAAAAGATGGACACTAATTTAGAAAAAGTTCAGAAGAGAGCAGCAATAGTGATAGTGATAAGCAATCTAGAAGAAACAAAACAAAACAAAACAGAAGGAAAGACTGAATTAATTGAATTTATACAGAATGGAGGAAACTTGAATAAAGCAAAAATAACAATGTTCTTTTATGCTAAAGATTGTCACAAAATGGAAGGTTCTCCAGATCTATGGGCAATAGAAACAAAAGGAATGAGCTAAAATTTAAGAAAAAATAAATGAGCTGTAAGGCAGGGGAAGAACTGGAATTTGAATGACTGGATTTTGTTAAAAACAAGTAAGACAAGCACCTACCAGTTTCAATTTCTATGTTTAGGAGCACCAAGCTGGGGTAGATAAACTTGTAAGGTGTTCCCATGAATTATTTTCTATTTGTTTACAATTCTGGAGGCAATCATGCCTTCTGCTTTACTAATATTTCATGCACAAGGCTTATAAATACATTAATGTATACGTATTCAAAGTACTTAGCAGAACATTCCAAAGTCTCTAAGAAAAAATAGATCAGTTAATAAGTAACATAATAAAATTAAACATTTAAAAAGGTTGACTATTAATTTTAAATCCCTAATAAATCTTAGAAAATGTGGGTAATCACTATATAAGAAAAGGAAGCAAATAGTGGTTTATAACTTGGGCCTAGCTTATTTTATTGCCCTTCAAGTGTAGCTTCCTAGAGAATAAGAATGGTCTCTTCCAATGGGCAAAATGTCAAGCAATGCAATCATGGCAGAAGATGAGCTTGGATGGAAATAAAACTCCTGACTGAGCTCAGACATGAAAAGGAAATATATAGATGGAGGAAGCAGGGACAGGCTACATGGAAGGGATATTACCCACTCATGCAGAAACTGAGTGAGGAAAGCCAAAGCACAGCTGGAGCTGATGTTAGTGAAGGAGCTGAAGGGTAACATGAAAGTCTTCTCTAAGCATAGTGTCAGGAGAAGGAAGGTTAGTGGCTCAGTGGGGCAAGGGACCTGGTGACAAAGGTAGCGGAAATTCTTTGATTCTATGATTCAAAAGTTTATATTCAGTAAAGAAAATTAGTATTTCAAGTAGTAAACAAAGTTAAATCAGAACACTATCTTAAAAGAAATTGGGCTCACACCATGAAAATAAACAATGAGAAAACTAATTATCTCAATTTAAAAAAAAAAAAGAAACAAAACATGGCAAATTATGCCCACATTAGAAAAGTAGACCACATTATTCCAGATGCAGCTTCACATATATTGCATAGAGAAGAAGAAATATCTTACCTTAACCTGTTACCTACATTCTTGTTAATGCAGTCCAAAACATGGTGAACCTTCATCACTACAATGGTGGATTGTTGCCTCATATTCAACTTGTTCAACCAGAACCCCTAGGCTGCATTTTTCCTGCAGATATGTTCTGTGGACAGTTGTCCCAAGCATATATGAATAGAGGAGTTTTCTTTGCTGAACTTGGAAGCATATAATATATTCTTTCCTGATTGTCTTCAAAATGTCTGGATCTCACCCAGTATCTTGGAAGCCAGGAAGCCAGGAAACAACCTTGAGCAAAAATGTTATCAAATGTGGTTAAATAAGTAACACATCCTGAATGTTTATCATTAAATGTGTAAACTTTGTTTACATCAAAACGAGACATCAGAATTTGATTTCAAGTTAACAGCACTCATATGGTTCAAATACTCCTTTTTCTTCAGGATTGTTAAAGTTTAATAGCATGTACAAGCTGGTAAACCAGCATTTTTCTCAATTAGCAAATTAAATCATATTAAAATCACTGGCAAACTGCCTTTATAATATTTTTGCTATCTTGGATCTTTTCCTTTCTATCTGTAAATGTCTTTGGTGTGAAGCTATGTTGTTATGTGCCAGCACAGTAGTTCCCTCAGTCTTCAAAAAGCATACATATGTTGGCACTTATCCATCTCTGATTTTGCCAGAATACTTCACTTTATCTCATAGTGTTCTTCCTGGCACAGATCTTTGCCAACAACTGACAAAAAAACCACAACTGGAAATTAAAAAAAAAATACTTTCAGGGGCAGTCCCTGTCAGCAGCACTACTTGACTATGATCTTTGCCAAACATTGTCTCTTCTATCTGCAGATATCGACATGGAAAACCTCTTGTTTTTGTTGTTACTGCCATTAATTTCAGGGCCCCAGTTGTCTTTTAAAGAATATACGTTCAAGCCAATTGTTTGTATTAGGCTAGTTAGAAAAAGTAGCATTGCTGCAATCAAAATAGTCCTGATTTAATTTTCAAAATTTTTTGCAGGCATGCAAACTGATATTTGAGATACGGAAGTTTTTTAAAAAAACACAACAGTAAAACATCTACTTTAAGAACATAAAGGATCCATGTACACTACCCAAGAGATATGCTATTCACAAATTACTATCAAATACAAAATTAACTGAATGTTTTAGAGCACAGCTCTGTTTTCTATGCACTCTCCCATCAGGCATTATCTTCATCATTAAGATTCCCCCATGGTCCTTACCTTTTCCAGCCTAAGCAGTTCCAGCTCTCTCACTTCTCTTTTTATGACGAATGCTCCAACACCTTCATCAGCTTTGTGGCCCTTAACTGAACTCATTCCCCATCTCTTGTACTGAAGAACCCACAATTAGACACAGAACTCCATGTGTGTCTCACCAGTGCTGCTGGCAATGCTCCGTCAAGTGCAGCCCAGGACACCATTGGCCACTTTTGCCACAAGGATAGGCTGCTGACTCATGTTTAACTAATTGTCTACCAGGGTCCCAGCAGTTTCTCCACAAAGCTGCTTAACACACAGTTGTCCGCCAGCCTGTAATGGTGTATCTGTTTATTCCTCACCAGAGTTATTTAAATTTTCTTCAGCTTCACTGAGAAGTGACTAATATTTCTTTATAGTAGGAATGTAATTGCACATTTTTTGTCGCTAAATGAAAGGCAATTTTCTTCAAGGGAAACAAAAACTGTATTAAACAATACATTGTCCATTTTGTTCAATCACCTTTTGCCATCTTTCAGAAAACTTCATGATTCTGCGCTCAAAAAAGTTCTTACCTTCTAGGCAAAAAACAGTTCCAAGAACAATTTGATTTCCTCATCACCAGTGAAGGTTTTACTATTCAAGGAGTATTGTGAAGAACAAAACAAATGCTAGTTGGATGGTCTGGCAAATACGGTGGATGTGGTAACACATACCATACAAGCTGCAATAATTTTTGACAAATGACCAAACTTGTATGTGGTCTAGCATTATTATGGTGAAACATGATACCTTTGAAATTCTGGACACTTCTGGTCCCTGGCATCATTAATTTATCCCGTTCATGACAGTACCCATCTGAATTAATGGTTTGGTACCTTGGAAGCAACGCAAAATACACAATACCTTTGAAATCCCACCAGACTGGCAGCATAATCTTCCTTTGGTGAATATCTGCTTTTCAAGTGCTTTGAGCTGATTCATCATGCTTGCTCCACAGTTATTTTAATTCATCGTCGCTGTAGGCAATCAATTTTTCATTGCCTGCTATCATATGTTTCAAAAATGGATCATTTTCTTTACGTATCAAGTGAGAGTCTCCTACAGCATCCTCCTGGAGAAGCTGGCTGGGCATGGCTTGGAGAGGCATACGCTTTGCTGGGTTAAAAACTGGCTGGATGGCTGAGCACAGAGAGTTGTGGTGAATGGAGCTAAATCCAGTTGGTGACCAGTCACAAGTGGTGTTCCCTAGGGCTCGGCTTTGGGGCCAGTCCTGTTTAATATCTTTATCAACGATCTGGATGAGGGGATTGAGTCCTCCCTCAGTAAGTTTGCAGATGATACTAAGTTGGGAGGGAGTGTTGATCTGCCTGATGGTAGGAAGGCTGTGCAGAGGGACCTGGATAGGCTGAATCAATGGGCTGAGGCCAACTGTATGAGCTTCAGCAAGGCCAAGTGCCAGGTCCTGCGCTTCAGTCACAATAACCCCATGCAGCGCTACAGGCTGGTGGCCTGATGAGTGGCTGGAAAGCTGCTATGCAGAAAAGGACCTGGGGGTGTTGGTGGACAGCAGGATGACCATGAGCCAGCAATATGCCCTTGCGGCCATGAAGGCCAATGGCATCCTGGGGTGTATTAAAAGGGAGGTGGTTAGTAGGTTGAAAGAGTTTCTCCTTCCCCTCTACTCTGCCCTGGTGAGACCGCATCTGGAATATTGTGTCCAGTTCTGGGACCCTCAGTTCAAGAAGGACAGGGAACTCCTTGAAAGAGTCCAGTGCAGGGCCACAAAGACGGTTGAGGGAGTGGAGCATCTCCCTTATGAGGAGCGGCTGAGGGAGTTGGGTCAGGCTTATATTTTGGCAAAGTCACTTCAGGCTGATTATTTTCCAGTGTGGGTGTGTGCCTCAGCCTGAAGGTTTTGAGACAACCTCCAGCCAAAACAGTTGAGGTAGTTCAGCCATCTTAGCAAACGTGCCATGGGAAAGCGCTGAAGACTCTGGGCTTGGAAGTGGGTACTTTTATTCAGAAGAGCAGTAGTTATGCTGAGAATACTGTTCTGTTCCCGTGGAAATCTGTTTTCAGGTATAGTCCATTTACATTTACCATGGGTGGTCCTGCTCTGGCAGGGGGGTTGGACTAGAGGATCTTTCGAGGTCCCTTCCAACTCCTAATATTCTGTGATTCTGTGAGAGTCACAGATGTCAATGCACTTAGTGAGATGAATTCCTTTGAGCTTATGTAGTACCCAAATATCAAGCTTTCTAATGCATACATGTATTTTAAATGGTTTTTAATGCTCAATTTCAATATTTTAAGATTATCAGCAGTCTCTCGTGTCATTAAATACCAATTGGTTTAAACCAATGCCTTCATTTTGTCATTGTTATCTTCAATTGGCCTTCCTGAGCACGGTACATCTTTAACATAAAAATCTCCAGACTAAAATTTAGCAAACCAATTTTTACACTGCCACAGTTTTAAGGCATCTTCACTGTACAAATCACATAACTTGTTATGAGCTTGCACAGCGTTTTTTCCTATTTGGATGCAATACAGCAAATATTACGGTTTAAGGGTTAACAGCCTGAAAGGGAAGGACAGGTGGTGTCTGTAGGACCCTGGGGGGGTCAGAGATCAGTACTGTTCCCTCCCCTTTCCGGCCACAGTCTATAAAAACCGAGATGGCCCGAGGTTTTTGCGGGCTTTTTCCTGGTTTCCTGGGCTGCTTCCTGTTGCATCTTGGGACAGCTGGGCCTAGCTCCATGTGCTCAGCAGCAGCAACCACCACCATCCGCTCCCCGGCACCACTGCGGTCCCTGGTGACGAGTCACAGCACAGCTCAGACACTTCCACTCGGGAGTACTGGGATCGGGGTTTGTATATAGTTAAATATCCTTTATCTCTTATTAATTCCCTTTTCCTTTCCCCTGTTGTTTTTCATTAAACTTGTTGTAGTCTTAACTTCCAACCTTGTGTGAAGCATCTTTTACTCTATTCCCTCTTTTTTTTTTTCAATCCTCCCCCTGGGAAGGTAGGGGACAATATAGAGAGAATCCTGCTCTCTGAACCTTAAATGGAGACATGCAATTTTGTGTGTGAGGGAAACTGCAGCTGTGGGCAGACCCATATTGGACTTTTGAGGACTTTTTCCCCTATGGAAAGGGGGCCACGTGGAAGCAGAGAGAGACACTGGGCTAAGGTTTTTCCTACTCCTGAGAATTACGTGGCGTGAAAACCGACTGCAACCCCCCACTCCCATCCCCCTGTCTCAAGGCAAAGGAGGAAGGGGAAGGTGAAGAAACCCGGAACATAAGCTGAGCCCAGGAAGAAGGGAGGGGTGGGGGGAAGGTGTTTTGATTTTAAGATCTGGTTGTATCTCCCATTGTTCTACTCTGATGTTGGTAACAAATTAAAATTATTTTGTTTTTTATTCCTTATGACGATTCTGTCTTTTGCCTGTGACCTGTTTAAGTGGTGAGAAGACCTCCTAGTCCTTCTTTTGAGTAGCCCTTTTTTTCGGGCATCATGGTACTCAGTTATACTCTGGGCCTAAACCACGACAAGCAAATTATGACAAAAATGTTCCTTTTGATTTTCCATTTTAAATGGATACCAAATAAATAATTGTTAACAAAATTGTGGACTTTCTTTTTCCAAAACAAGCTTGAACTGTCAGCTCTCAAGTTACATAATGAATTTGTGGTTTAAAATGAAGTTAGTTACATACATAGACATATATATCCATCTATTGGATGCAGTTACATTTTGGCCAACCCAATATATGCTGCAATCTTTTTTCTTACACTGTCTGATAACCTGAAAAATTCACTTAAAGTAGTAGGCACTGACAGTTGCTAGAACTATAGGTCTTGTATATATCAAGAGTTTTTCAAAATAGCTAGGTTATTTTAGAGAATAGATGTTTGGATATACATGACACTCAAGGCATATTTTATGCTGGTTGTCTCCACAGATCTGGGAGGAAAAAATAAAAACAAAAGCAGCTAAACTAATTTTGAGTGTAAAAGGGGATTATAATTTTATATTTTGTAAAATCTTTGGTTTCTCATTGTGAATTTCCTGCAAGAATACTTTTTTCTGACCTATGATTATCAAAATAAAGTTTTCATAGTTGCACCACTAAGAGAATCTCACAGGACTGGAATAGAACAACGCTAGCTAGTGTGTTCTGCAATTCATTCATTCAGCAGTTATCCAGTCGATTTTATACACTGTATGGCATTTTTAATGTAAATTGCAATATCTCAAGAATCTCCTTTAGACAATATCACAATCATACCTTCAGTCAGCTGCCTATATGTAACTTACAATGCAGTTGCCTACATGTTTGTACTATTGACCTTTCAGCATCTTTCAGGGGTAGTTCTCAACTTCTACAAAAAAGTCAATCAACAATCACTACCTATACAAAAAATCTTCTTTTGTCACAACTCTGAAAATGTTCCACATAACTAGAATCAGAATAGTACTTTCCTACTATACTGAGAATGATCAGGGAGGAGTTTGACAAAAAATTTAGACAGCTGAATGAATGTACTTGGCACCAAGGAAGTCAGACATGTAAACAGCCTGTATTTTAGCAAATATCTCAAATCATTACTTATCACATGAATGAGATTTTCAAACCCTCAACTTTTCATTGGAGTTTAAGGAAAAAATATTGTTAAAACTGTTGCATAAATTAGTTAAATGATCTGTTAAATTATGTACTGGAAATTTTCCTCCTTTAGTCCTGTTGAATAAATGAGTATGAGCGCTCTATGAGACACATAAGTTACACTCCAGTAAGTCAACAAATGGAACAATATGGCAGCCTTGAGATTAGCCTTGGTCATAAAAATTATTGATTTCTACAGGTCTAGGCTTGGACCTCTTGAAAACTTTGGAAAGACTTCAGGTTTCTTTTTTGCATTCAGAGTTAGTGGGAAAAATGTTGTAAATTACGCAGTTAAATTGTACCTAGACTTTCATTTTCTCTTTTCTGTTGATACTAGTATTGAGCTGAGAGTTTTAGACACTGACTTTTCAGCAGATAAGAAAAACTTTAATTAATTCAGAAATGCTGAAGTTATCATATGTAGCAAATGTCTCTAGAAGCATGCAGTTTTTAATGTTCCCAGACAGTTCTGCTCTGTAGGTGTTTTTCCTCTGTGTTTTATTACTGTCGTATGTATTTTATCCAAACCTTGTTGATTACAGATCAATCCGACTTCTGAAGCACTTGATGATACAGCTACTTAAAGTGACTCTTTTCCCTCAGAAGTATTATTATCTTATAATAAACAGAGTCCTTGCAGTCCTCTTCTTACTAATATGTGTTTTTACACATAGAAGTAAATTACTGTCTTCATTGAAAACTGCCAGATAAAGTTAGGATGATTCACATGAGACATTACCAAAGATTAATTTTAAAAAGTCATGCAAAAATCTAGTGCACTCATAATGCTTTTTGAGCCTAGGCAGTTTTATTTTCTATTTTAAGTGTTCAATCTGAAGACAACACTACTTATCTTTTCTAAAAAAAAAGATTGTGATTTTAGTTCTGCATAATGCATCAATCTAACCCCAAATCTCTTTCTATTTCATTAGTAGTAGAATATTTACATGTCTCAGAAACTAACTTAATAGCAGAAAATTGAGGATAACCATTCACAGTTAGAAATACACAACTTTTTAAAAATTGTCTTAAAAGATGTTTAATGTAAGTAAAAACTATAATTTCGAGGTTGCAATAAGTAAAGGATGCAAGCAAAGTTAATATTTTGCTCTGATTTTCATATTTTTATTTTGAATACTGAGCGAGTTCCTCAAAGTCAATGGTATGATTTCATTATCTAAATATTTTCTCTTTTTTTTAATTAAAGTAGTGTCACCCCTGTATCAGCTAATTTATTGAAAAGATAGATGAAAAAGGTTCTTACATTAAGTACTGTATAACATAAGGCTTTTCCCCTCCAAGCAGATAAAGTAAGCAATGTAGATAACTAGAACAATTAAGTCACAATATTTTCCTTTGGGTTCCAGAATATTATTTTGTAAAACTCTGAGTAAAACACTCCATTTTCAAACAAAATAATTAAAGATTCCAGGAGATGAAATACAGCAAATAATTTTGAGCACATTAAGGAAAACCTTCAAGGCATGGGGTTGATTGTGAGTGGAAGAAAGCAACCAAGAGCTGCCTAGACACCACCTTGAGTTAGCATGGGAAACAGAAACAACATAACACATTGCCACAACACCATTCCAGCCCTTGAACTTTCTTTCAATCTTCTGTCCATAGTATACTCAAGATGGAAGTTAGACTTTTATGGCTCTTGGTGATGTAATTATTTTATTATATGGTTCACTGTGTCCAGAAGTAAAGGCACCTTTGTTTTCAAAGACTCACATGTGCATGTATTGCACAGTGAGTTATCCTCTAGGCAATATGTTAGAGGAATATTTACTTTTTCTACAGTACACAATTATACAAAATTTTATAAATATAATCTCTTTAATTTTATACCTTCAGATACTCCAGTGAATTTGTGGCAGTAACATTCACAGAGTAATTATGACTGCAGATGTTCAGCAACTGTACTTTCCACAGTGTTCTAGATTTGTTATATTGCTAATTGTAACCATGCCAGTTTTGATTTTCTTTCAAAATTCAGGTATGTATCTGCAATATATAAATTAATTGAAAAAAATAGATTTATATTAAGTTTGTGTCATGGTAAAGCAGTGTAATTCTAACATACTTAAAGAAGCATTATTTCAATTTAATCTTACTTTGCATATGGTACTTTGAGCTTGCTAATTCTTAAGCTTTCTTAATAAAAAAAAAATCAGAAAAGATCTCTTTCATTTTCTGGTACACATAAAATTGGATTATTTTTTTCCATTTGATATTTGTCATAGATTTCCTTTTTAAATAATTGAATACCAGCTTGTGTCCAAATGCAGTAAGTTATTTTAGACCCATCCATGTTCTTTCAATTCCAAAGTAATCAAACTTAATACTGCACCTAAGTCACCATCCCCAAAAGCAGAATTAGCTAATCATAAAACATTCTTGCAAGAAGATTAGCTTAAATGCACATTGCATAGTCACTTTTTTTCTATGAATTCTTTTAATCGCTTTGATATAGGTTGTTTTTCCCCAGAAACTTTGGAGCCTATTTCTTTCTTCTTCCATGAACAAAATGTCATCTATAATGCAATGTCTCTCCTTGTCTAAACAGTGAAATTAATCTAAACAGTTACATTAACCATTTAAAATAACTTTTTATCTTACGAGAATTCCACAAGTTTCTATTTCTAATAGATTATAAGGTTCACTCTACCTCTTCCTCTAGTGTTGCTACCTAATGAATGAAGGATTATCTGTCAAAAGATTATATCATTTTAAAAAAAACCAAAACATAACAAAAAAACCCCAAACACACGAAATAATTTATTCTGTCTCCAGAAGATAAAAAATTATAATTTCTGATGATAGTAGTAATACAGCCATTTCTACAGTTGAACTCAAGTAGCAGTCCTAAGTAGTAGTCACATGAACTAAAGCTTTCTTGAAATATATTTATTTTCTGATAGTTAAAACAAACCATGAATACAACCCAGACACCACATCACAAAGAAAAAAAATCTGTTCCCCATGGATGGAATTCCATTGTATCAGTGAAAATGTAGGTAGAATTCAAACTACAAAACATTCAAATGAGCTGAAGTAATATCTTTAAGGGATGGGCTAGACCACCTCATATTACCCATCTCTCTGATCAAGGTAAAAAGACAACAGCGTAGAAGAATTAACAAAGTAACCTGCATTTAATTAACTGTAAAGTAATAATAGAACTAAATGACAGGACTCATCATTTTGTTATAACATCTCATCTCCTAGACCTTCTGTCTAATATCTGTATGCATGTAACAGAAACAGAAAAAGAGGAAAAAAGAAATAAAATAAAAAAAAGAAAAGAAAAAAAAGAAAATTAAGGGAAAAAAAGGAAAAATAAAAAGAAACAGAAAGAAAAAAAGGAAAAAGGAAATAAAAAAGGAAAAAATTAAAAATAGAAAGAAAAAAAAGAAAAATCAAGTATAAAGACTATTTCAGACACACCTCAATATTTACTGGATAAAACTATTTTTAATATGTTGACAATATTAATATTTGGATCACAGACAGTAGATCCCTCCAGTTCATTAATTTTTGTTTTTATGCTCAAGAAGTGTCTCCGTTTAAGGGTCAGAGAGAGA
>NW_010203961.1:2405-4418 GCF_000695765.1 Mesitornis unicolor | reverse complement strand
CTTCCTTTTCAGGCTGGTAACCCTTAAAGCATAACAGTGACCCAAAGACAATGATGTATATAGAAATATAAAATCAGGATTTAGCCCTAAATCCACTGACTAATAGCTCTGTTTGTCTGACAGGTGTTCAAGAATTTTCTCCAGTGTTAAGGATAAACTTCAGACTATTTTAGGATCCTCTCAATTACGTCAGTTATTCCTTCCTAACAAAAATAAGTATATCCTTAACAAAATAGTTTACAGTACAACTGTAGATGAGCAAAACTACATGAGTGAATGAAGAGACCATGGCTCCTGATTCAGCATTTTTATTATGAGTAGTGAATCAAATCATATAGTATTCATGTTATTTTTACAGTGACTCATCATAAAAAACAACTCACCTCAATGTGGAGGGGTCTAATGAAGATTGTTACATACAGTTGACATGGTTTATAGCATTAAGATGCAGAAAGAAAAATGAAACAGAAATGGTTCACTTAACACTTGGCACACAGATACCTAAGAAGAAGAAAAATAACAATAGTAATCTTTTTTTTCAACCAGTAAGATGCAGGTACACTATTAGTAGGTACCTACTGGCAGATGCCACTTCTAGAAACTTTTATTTATTTATTTCATTTATTATTCAAAGAGGTAACCAGTAGATGCATTTCAGAGATAAGGGTCTATCTGCCATTATCTGCCACTTGAAACTAGAAAGCTACCTACTAGTTTTAAGTGTAAACAGGTCATCAGTGACTTTAGATATGATTCCACAGTCACATCAGGTGAGCATCAGCACTACTACCTTACTTCCTCTTAGCTGTGAACCCCCCTCCCGCTACTGCAGCTGCTGTGAGGTACACAAGCACAATACTCAACTGTGCAAGTGCCAATGCTGTCACACTAGAAGCAATACATCACTAGATATGATAGGAAAGGGCCAAACCTCCCCTTTGGTGACACTTTGTCCAAGTGACCATGTGATCATGATTACAGCCCTCAGATGTGACAAAGCAGCAGCAAAACCCAAGGGAAGCTGCACATTAAAAGCAGATATTTTGGGTTCTTAGTTAGTTACACCACTTGTAAGAAAAGGGTCTAGAGATAAACATTAGCAAACCTGGCTTTACAAGGATTATGTAGATTGTGGCAGGCTTTCAATTCAGCATCTCTGTGAAATCCACTGATTTTAGTATCTTGGAGTGATACAAAATTTAGTTTCAAAATCAGCTTCCTCAAACAGACCCTCTTTGGAATATGCCAGTGAGGATCAGAAAGGAACACACTGAGCAGATGATTGCTCTCTGGCTCTGAAGTGTACTATGCACAAGGTGGAGATGACAGTTCTGTAGGAAACATGGCTATAGTTAATGGAAGTGCACAGAAAATGTCTGCATTTCTGGCCCAGTCTAGTCCCATTATTCAGTAACTCACAGAAGATTCACTGCTCATAACTTGGCAATGTCCGAAAATTATGTTGCCTCTCATGTAACTCTAGTGAGTGAAACAAAACTATCGTTACAGATCAGAGCAAACTCACATTGACAATAAGAGCCAGAAAAATAGTATTTCTAGGAGAAGAATAGTTCCATAAAGCTTTCTGTCCGGTTCCTTTAGAAGCCATTAAAATACTTTCACAAGAGAAGCAGCATTAAAAAAAATGACCTTCGTTAGGCCATAACCTTGGCAGAAAATGCAAATGAGTGGGATTTCCACAGCTATGTCGCTTGTTTTGATCTTGTCAAATCCCAAAATGTAAGATGTACAAGCCACAGAGAGTAATTTGCTACTGCAACACTGCAGAAGGTAGGGAATACGCTCTGGTACATGCAAGCTGTGAAGAGAAACAGTATGGTATCACTACTTTGTTTTCCTGAAGAATTACTATCAGTTACTAAAAATCTTACGGCAAATTTAATACATACAGCTTGATGCTATTTTCAGCCTCTCAGTTTCTTGGTCATATCCTAGTTGTGGTAATTACGCATTTTTGTTGAAAATATTCCTGGATTTACTCCAGGATTTTCC
>NW_010203961.1:325-2374 GCF_000695765.1 Mesitornis unicolor | reverse complement strand
CCTGCTGTATCCTATTATCTTTACTACATTTCATCACAGAAGCAATATCCCTTGCACGAGTAATTAAATTATTAGTTTTGCTTATATCACATTTTCCTCAATCGAAAGCTACAAATGGAGTATTATTAATCAGTAAGTAACAAAAGTGTTTTTACTAATGCTTTTAAAAATTCCTCCAGTGGAAAAACTCAGCTTATGGTTAGCTCTTTAGCTGCATTACTGCTAAAGAGGTTCCTGTCTGTACAATACCTTTGCATAAGACTTTGGTGATGTTGTAGTCGAGAGAACAGTTTTATTGATTAAAGTAGTAAAGGTAGTTAAAGTAGCTATTCATTTAAACTGCAAAGTTAAAGTTGAAAACATATGTGCATGAGTGCTTAGAAGGTACGTACCAGGGAGTGCCGGAGAGAGGAGCATCTAGGATGGTAAAAGAATGTTGATGGTATTCCGGGTACAGGAGAAGCTGTACTCCTGGTACTGTGGTCTCCCAAGTACATACCAAACCAAGGATATATGTGATAAGGCAAAGGTTAGGTAATAACTTTTCTTTTATCGCTTTTGCATGCCAAGAAATTAGGTGAAGGTGGGCTTTAGAGTAGATCAATACCTTGTATGGGATAATGTGATAATGGGGAACCAACCGTGGTAAAGGGCAAATTAAAAAGCGGACATTTTATGCATACTTGTATAATCTTGTGAAATCGCTTTGTTAAAGATGTATAAATGAGCTGTGAAAATGTATGGATTTTGGAGCACAATTTGAGGACCTATCCTCTGTGTTTCCCAGCGCTGCGAATAAAGAAATACCTGCTTATCTGCAACTGTGTAGATAAGTTTTTCTTGTCATGTTTGCAACCCTGTCAACAGTGATGAGGTGAACCAACGGCCAAACCAATCTACCTGGAAAGTAATCCAGAATGAAAAATCCATGAAATTTTGCAGCCAAGTAAAGTTCCTTACTTCACTCCAGACACATACATTAATTAAGCATCTATAGATACACATTTGTAATTACACTTTTAGTTAAATTGCTCTTTAGGTGATGAACTGAAAAATAAACTTGTAACTAAGAAACAAAACTAGGAATATTTATACATTAGCACCACTGAGCAATATTTTATTTTACAGAGAACAGTTTGCTGCTATGTTCTGCTGCATGTAGAACAGGTTTACACTAACGTAATCCTTGCACATTTAAGCATATCCCAGTCCTGCAGTAGGCAGTATAGCTGGACTTTGTTACAGTTGTGCATAAAGACTGTGCAGTATCAAGCAGTCTTCATGCCGACTAACTCTGATACCTGAAGCTGTTTGAATTTATTAGCTGGGCTGTTTCACAACTTTGTCTGTAAAGTCAGTAATATAGGCACATCTTACTTTTATTATCCTGCAAACACCTACTACAGCTGCATCTCCTGTGCCGAAATGACACCTTTTCTGAACAAATCCACACCTTGCCACTGCGTAGTAACTTCAGATTATCAAGTCCACAATTACTCTTTTACAGTCACACCAAAATCCCCAAACTGTTAAGGATTGGCGAGTAAGAATAGACTGAAATTGTTGCTTTTCAGTCAGAAAGCTGGAAACTTACTCGCTGTGAGCCTTCCACCGGTTTAGCAGCTCAGAAATCTCTCAGACCTCAACAGGCAACAGTAGCACTACACAGTTCAAATTGGACTAACCATGCGATATTAGGACAATATTTTAAAAGTTCTAAGAATTTATTAGGTGTTAAGATTTTAAACTCTGCAAGGGTTGTTTCTTACTTTTGACGTTAGGTAAGACTGTTTTAAAAAATTGGTATTAAAAGCACTGCACACAGACAACAAGGCTGAGACACTCAAGTCTGTTATCTGCCACTCCATTAGGCTTCACCAGTTTCTGCACACCGGCAAAAGAAACCACCGACACTGCCAGGACGGCTCACTCTTACCCCAAAATAGCGCGTGAGGACACGACTATTCCCAGCGAGCATCCTGGATGCTGCTTATTTCCCACTAGGAATGAACGTACCGCATGGCGGTCTGTGCCAGCTTCACTATTTCA
>NW_010203961.1:0-308 GCF_000695765.1 Mesitornis unicolor | reverse complement strand
AGCCGGAACCTTTCCGATGGCTCGGCTCCGCATCCACTTGCAGAACAAGCCCCGGAGCCTCACGCCTGGCCGCCGGGCCACCCCGGCTGTGCAGCAAGGCGGCATCACTCGCAGTCTCTCACGGTGCCGCTGTCCGGAGGCGGCGGGCGGGCACCGTCCCTGCTCCCCAGCTCCCCACCTCGCAGCCCGGCTCCCCTCAGCCCAGCGAGCTCCGAGCCCAGCGAGCTCCGAGCCCGCGACGTGACGCTGCTGCGTTTCGCCGAGTAGGGCTTTCCCGGTCTCGGACACGACCCCGCGGGAGAGCCACC
>NW_010203960.1:0-406 GCF_000695765.1 Mesitornis unicolor | reverse complement strand
GGAATGGACTGACGGACCGAAACCTCTCTTATGGGAGTGGACTGAAAGCTTCCTTTTCTCTCTATGTCAAAAATCATATGGGGGTAGTTCAGTGTCTTATGTGGGGTGGTAACGGGGAACCAATCAGGGTAAGGGGAGTAGTAAAAGGTGATCATCTCATGCATGCTCATATGATTCTGCTATTGTTAGAGAATGTATAAATAGTCTGTGAAATTGTATGGGCGTCGGAACACACATTTGAGGGTCTACCCTCTGTGTTCCCCAGCGCTGCAAATAAAGAAGTGCCTGCTTATCTGCAACTGTGTAGATAAGTTTTTCTCGTCGTGACTGCAACCCCATCAACACCATCACAGGGCAGATGCAGGACAACCAGGCGATCAGGCCTAGTCAGCATGGATTCAGGAAG
>NW_010203959.1:153916-184593 GCF_000695765.1 Mesitornis unicolor | reverse complement strand
GGGCGTCGCCAAGGCGGGCGCTGCACTCCCCGCCGCCTCCGCGGCCCCCCAGGCTCTGTCGCCCAGGCCGGCGCTGGGCGCTGCCCCCAGGATCGTGGCCCCGCAGCTGATCGTGAGGCCGCCTCAGCAGACCACCATCCAGCTGCCCCCTGGCTTCACTATCCCGCCCGGTAAGTACAAACGCAGCAGGCGCGGGCTCGCCGCTCTTTCTAACCCTTTTTTTCTTGGCTGAGGTGTTCCCCCCCCCCAAAGTTGTCGTTTTCCCGCTGCTTGACGTGCTGGAAACAGAAGGAGAGCCACCTGTCTGAGGGCGAGGTCTGACAAACAGACTGCCGTTAATGAGGATGTAATTGGTACGGGACGGGCGGCTGCTAGTGCAAACTCATTATGACTTGGTTGATGAGTTGCTTGTTTTCACTTGGGGAGAGAGCGGCGGTCACGGGGAGGGATTTCGTAGTGGTGCAGTGAGCAGTTGTGCACGAGATAAAAAGCTGAACTGTTGGAATAATTCTATATCTATTCTGAAGGACTGTGCTCTGCTTTATTCTTGATAGTCTTGAAAAGTTTTCCTTCTTCAAAGAGTGCCTTCTGCCGTGAATCAGGTGGTAAAATACAGGCTAATTTGTGTAATTTAATCTAACACTTTTAATTTCAGTAAGTGTGATAGTGTTGTTCTCCTCTGTGTCTGGACAGTCTTTGCATGACCGGATTTTACTTCTGATGCTGTAGTAACTGTTACGTCTTGTTTATTCTCCTCTTAGTTTCTTAACTTGCATTAATGAACGCGTAAGTTCAGTAAGGTTGCTAACTAAGCAAAACAGCATCCCTTCATCCTAGTGATTCCTACTCCAACTGTATATTGCTTGACCTGAAATTCTGAAGTGTTCTGTGGTCCCCTACTTAAATTTTCATGTTCCAAAAAGTTGGTAACTTTGTACTTTTTTTAATTTAGATGATTTAACATTTAAGCTATTTTTAAAAAATTAATAGCAGTAGCATTATAATATGTGGAGCTGTGGCTGTAGTCTGAAATAACTTACATTTCTTAAAATAGTTGATATTTATTAGCTAAGTGGAGCAGAAATGTGATGGTGTAGAATCTTGCTTCTAAGTGAACTTCTAAAAGTTGTGTATTGGGTCATAGTTTATGAAAGCCCTGTTCCAAATTCTGGTGCTCCAAACATATAAAGCTCAGTGGTTTTGTGAAGCCCTAACTTGAAACAGATAAGAGGTTGCTATTCAGACTTTATGAGTGCCTTTAGCCTTTGGTTTCCTGTTGCTAATCTGTTTGATAATTACTATATGCATATGATAATGTCTATTATAACTTTGCATACAGTTTCTGAAGTTTCTTGTGTCAATACTTTGTTTTGCTACTTAATTTTCAAACAGAAGAGAGTGAGCATTTGAAAGCGATCTGATCCAAGATTTAGAAAATGTGGGAATAATACTGTGGAATGTTATGATTTGAATTTTATTTCATTACCAGATAGTTTGAAATCCATTATATCTGCATAAACATGATGATAGTATGTTCTAAAATGAAGTTATTCAGAAAATACAATGTTATTTTTGAGTTTTTGACTTTTGAAACTAGTGGATCATTTGCAATTAATTTTGGAAGTCCTATATTGTAAACTTCTGTCTGAAGCAGAAATTCAGAATCAGTTTTTGATAACAGGTTATTTTAGCATATGATACTCATAAATTTCATCTTAATGTGTCTGGCAGTGAGGAAAAATTAATAATCAAATTCTAATTTATACATGTTGTTCAGTAAAAGAAATTCAAAGTCCTTCAAACTGAATTAAAGCATAACATTGATACGTGAACATTTATGTGTCTACAGTGGTAATTATGTCCGCATTATCTTACTGAAGTTTTATTGAAACTGTGTGGCATGTGTTGCAATTGATTTGTCCATTACATTCATTTTTTAGTCAGAATGAGCTTTAGAAAACTGTAAGGTAAATTAACAAATACCTGTGAATTAGTGTAATGCAAATACAGCATGGCTTTTTAAATGCATGGTAGGCATTATCCTATGAGGATTTTTATATAAGGTTCATAACATAATCAGAGAAGCGATACCTCTTTGGCCAGTTGTCAGTGTACTAATATTTGTATGGGTTTTAGGAATGGCATATATCAAATACTTCATCTGCTGACAGAATTTTCTACAGATACAAGCTCTGAGGTTTGATGCTTGGAAGCCTAGTCTCTTTAAAGACTTTTTGTAGTGTTGTTTTTTTTTCCCCAACTCTTAAAAATTACTCACAGGGCTTTGAAAGAGAGTTAGGACAATGTCTTTTAGCTGTGGCCCTTGCTGCAGCTCTCTGCCTTTGACCTTAAAGCTTGATTTCCCCAAGTCTTCAGTTTGTAGTGGCAGAAATTTGCCTTCTCTCCAGTGGTGGTTGGCTGGGAGCACCTAGGGCTACGTGAGTGAGGGCTTTTATTGGTGCTGCAGTTCACTCACGTGTTAATCCCAGGACTGGGATTTGTATTTCTATGTCAGACACTGAAAGGAAAGCTTTCTTGGTAAATGGTACTTTTGAAATTTATTGCTTGCTTGATAAAATTCTGTTCAAATTTCTTTATCCTCATGATATGTTGCAAACCCTGTCCATTTACTGAGTTGTTTTTTGTTTGGGTTTTTTTTCTGGGGAACTAATAATTAGAAGTGGATGTAAACGTTTACCTTCTTTATTTTCCCTTGAAAAGTTGAAACCGCATATGAAACTGTTTGCACATAGAGATAAGTTGCAGAAACAGCATCTACTGACTTTTATCAATAGAATAAACATTGATTTCCTAGATCGTCAGTTTTTGGTTGTCCAGTGGACAAGATATTTCTCTGTTTAGAGACACATTTTATCCTACATTGTATCCTATCTAGGTTAAAATGTATTCTGGAACTCACTTGGAAATTCTTGTAAAATGATCTGGCCAGGGAGCTGCCTCTTAACTCTGAGCAGAGGACGCGCATCACGTGCTTTGCAGTGATCTCGAATAAGTGTGAACCTCCAGATGATCCAGGGACCAACTTAATCGTTGTCTCCCCTTTGCTGTCCTGCTGGCTGTGGGAGACTTAGGTCAGTTACACTTGGGGCACAACTGGATGGCACTGCTGTGTTATGCAAATGCCTCTATACGTGAGATGTGTCACTAGAAAATAAACTTTAAATAGTATTATTTACTTCCAGAAAGTTTTAGAAAGCACTTGCTAAGTACTCTGTTATTTTGAAAACAATTCCCTTGGTGTTTTCCTAAAATATATGCGCTTGTATAGTTTTGTGTTGAGGAGTAGTTGTGCCGGTTTTCTGGGTATGATGATATTTTTTTCTTGATGTCTAAACCACAGGCAGTGCCTCCCAATGTGGTGATGGTGGGTGCCAAATAAGTCTGTGTGTTAATGCTCGACAATTAACTAAATCTCAAATATTGTGTGGTCAGAAATGTGTCTGGCTTAATGTTTGCATGTACATGTCCCCTAAAACTGTTGCTTTAGTAAAACTCTCCTGTCATTGTCCCTGGTATGTTCATACTGAATTCTGTTCTTAGCTACTGAATGGTCAATATAGCTTAATTTTAATGAATATTTCTTTCTAATTTTATTCTGCTGACCCTGGCTGGGCTGATGAAAGTCACTCTATGTCTATACACTCAAGTGACTGGTTTGGTTTTTTTTTTCATAATTGTTATCCATAAACTGCAGTTATTTGAATTCCAAACTGAATTAGGTATTAGTTTTTGTCTGCTAGGAGGGACTCTTTCTTTTTTTGAAATAAAATCTCATGTTACACCAGAATAAAAGAAAGTTACAGTATAAAGAAAGAAAGCTGTACAGTGTTAGGCATTATTCTGTGTTCAGTAGTTAGTTCTTTAGGTAGGATTCTTCATATTATTCTTTATTCTATAGTTATTGTTACTTTGTTCTCATTAGGTATGGTCTTGGTGCGCACAGATGCTGGACAGCTTGTAATGGTGCCTCAGCAGGCTCTAGCACAGGCTCAAATGCAGGCTCAAGTGCAAACGCAGGGACAAGGTCCTACCAGCATTTCACCTAGACTTTCAGTGCCCACAACTGGCCCTGTTTTTCGCCTATCAACAACTCAGGTATGGTTGACTTGATTTCACTTTACTTTTGTGCATTATGCTTTCCTCTGTCTTACACGTTATCGTCTTGTATGTTTTCACAAATGTATTTTCTTCCCTTGTTTTGCCATAAAACCACAAAATATTAATTCAAATGCAGTTAATTTTTTGAGACTTAGGATTTATTTTTTTTTATAATTCAGAAAAAAAATTTACTTTATAGCACGTCTCAAGACCTTGTTTGGACTGTGAGATCATCGGAGGTCAGAAGGTGCAGTCTTAGCTAGAACTTAGTTTGGACTATATACCACTGATTCAGGAAGAGCCCCTTGTTCCTCTGTGTCAGAAGCATCGTGATATCCCAGCATGCTGAATGGATGCAGAGGATAGCTAGATTTCAGTAGAAATTAGAAAAGAAAAAGCCAAGCACATTCAATACAAGGATTTGCTATAATTAACTTCTCTAATATACTTTACTCCAAAGAAATATTTGATTACTTTGATTCATCTCTAGTTGTGATCTCTCTATGCTTAAAGTCCTGTTTGTGTTATGACTATATTTCCTTTTCAAGTGGGTTGACAGGATAGGGTGCTCTCCCACCCCAAGCTCTTCAGCGGAGTGTGCTTATTTCAACTCAGAACTGATTTATTTTCAAGGGTGAGAGTGTATTGTTTTTTAAACTACTTGGTAGGCTGCATTGGCTTAAAATTTTGTAGGGAGGCTGTTTAGCGTCAGGTCATTTGGGACTAGAGCTGAGATTTTACCAAAATGTAGAGCAAACATCTTTGGATGTTAGTACAGGGCAGCTGTGCCATAACAATAATACTAATAGGCAGGGTTTAAGGTAGTTTTGCCTAAGGTCTTTGTTTGTAGAAGTGATAAGTAATTCTGAGTGGAAAGAGATCAAAAGGGTGTCTTTATAATTTTTGAATTGATTGTTGTAGAGGTTCCTTGAAATAACTTAAGCATGTGTATTCTGATGTTTAACACTTGATTACTGTCTCATGTGCTTTGTGAATTACACCACGTTTGTAGGCCAAAAGATTATTAAGTTTATTTCAAAACTGAAAATAAACTTTTCAGAAGAGAAGGAAGCCAGAATAGAATTGGAGACTTCAAAGTAAATTACTGACATTTGGCAATCTAAAACACAGAGTAGTCAGCTAGAATGGAAGTTTTAGAAATGGGTGTCAGTAGGAAGATTGTAGCTCAATGGAATGTATCTCAGGAAAGACATAAATAAAAGCCTGGAAACACTTAAAGAACTTGATGCTCTCAGAAAAGGGATATGTGCAGTATTGGATGGAATTTGCAAAAGAACTCTTCACAGAAAAGGAAGCCATTTAATGTTTAAATGTGTGATATCTGGAAGGATAAGAAGACTTGTAGAAGTCTTCAAAGATAAATGTACTTCAGGAAAAATAACCACAGAGATAAGCATGTGTTAACTGAGATTTTTTTTTTTACTAGTTTGACAACAACAAACTTCCAGACAAGGACTTTTCAGTTTCTATGTCTGTCTTTGGTTGGGGCTTTCTTTGTAAATAAGTACAATCAGTTCTTTAGTAGTGACTATAGCACCGAGAATATGATGTACCAAGAATATGATCTTGGTCTGTAATGAGTTAGTTTTACCTGTTTGTTTCATACTGTTAGTTTTCATGTAACTTTAACTGCCGTGACCAGCATACAGAATTAAAATGCAGAGTGGAAACATTCATAGCAAATTAAATATTAACAAATTGTCTGTAGTATGAAAACGTTTGAGGAATACACCTGTATTGTACATGGAATCTTAGGAAGCATAGAAAAATGTAGACCAACTGCTTGGCTGTGCGTGTTCAGTCTTTATCAGAAGACTGGAGTTTGGATCCCAAAGTCAACCTTAAGATGTGTGCGCAGCAAATGTTGGGAGTTGATTGTATTGGCCTCAGGCAGCTGTTCTGCAGTTACATGAAGCAGTTATGGTCACAGAAAGAGTATAATGTGAATTTTTATAAAAATAAACCTGCGAGGGTACTGCATGTTCATGTGTTTGTAGAGACACCTGTAATTTGAAGGAGTTCAGGTATTAGAAAGATGTAATGAGTTTTGTGCAGAGTTCGGCCCAGATAAATACCCTACTGCATTATAGACAGTCCTTTACACTTGTTAGTGCTAATAAGCTGGTTGAGAATAGAGGAAACCAGCAAGACCTCATGAATGAGAAATGTCTTACAGGATGCAAAAGTTTGATTCTTTTTAGTGTGGCAGGATTAGAGTCATGGTATTGTTAGGATTCATCTTTGATGGATTTTTGTGTATTACCCAAAGTGTACTGCATCATTTCTTTGTTTGTTGTAGTTAACAAGGATAAGAAATAATTAATATTGTCCTTGGGAAATGTGCATTGAACTTCCGTGACTCTGCACGTGCCTTGAAGACTCTTCTTTCATTTTTAGAGTGCTTATGTTTTATATATGTTTGACCTTAGAATGTTCATTAAAAATGATGGATGACAGCCTTTAAAAACCAGACTGTAAAGGTTTAAATTCTAAAGGTTTGTCGTATCGGAACTAGACACTAGAATTTTATTTCATTACGTGGATGGTTTATAGCCAGAGACTATTCATTGACTTGCTGGAGGAAACATCCGATGGTAAATATTATGTTAAGGTTTTAGAAGTGCCAGGTATTTGTTGGAGTAGTCATTATGATTAATCAAGTTTTAAAATATAGGAAATTGTGTGTGCTAAAAAACATTTTTAGTGAGTTTATAATTAAACTTTATTTAGGAATCAAATTTTGATGTGTCAGAAAGCTAAATTCTGTCAATTAAAATTTTCAGTAGAAATTTAAAATGTATGGAAAATATCTTATGTATTTAGGACTATAAAATACAATATTCCAGAGTCCTAGCCTCTACTGTGACTGAAGCACAGAAAGATTGTGTGTGTTTAGCTCAAAACAGACAGAACATGAATTGATTGAGTCCTGCAAAACATTTTGCAAAACTGATGAATGTTGCAGGCTATGCAGTTTCAACCTCTAGAGCATCCAATATCTCCCTCTCCTATAAATTAATGGAATGATTGTTATTTTACTGAGCAGAGCTCATTAAATTTACTATCGTGTTTTTATTAAATTATTAAAGATAGCTTTATTTGGACTAAAATGCAAGATGTTTAAATACGTAGAATTGAGTGATGTACTTCAGTCACTGAGTTTGTGTTTTACTCTGCTTGTACTTATCTAGAAAATCTATGCAGGTGGAAATTTGCAGTCTACCATAGGAAATAGTACCCTATTATGAAAAATGTATGATCTGTCTCAGAAAAGCCATAGCTTTCATGGTTCATAGGTATTATGGTTGCTTTTTCAGATTGACCTAATTTTTAGCCTATGTCAGGTGTCACAAGTTACTCAGCTAAGTGATTGCTTTCAGTGTTATAATTAATTTCTATATACATTTATTGTGTTAAAAAAGCGTGTTATGAGCTATGTAGTTAGACGCAAACCACAGGTTGTTAAATAACACGCCAAAGAAATTGCAAAAGCTGGCATTACTTTTGGAAACTCATTAAGAAGTGTTGAGAAGTGTGGAGAATTTAAAATGAATGATGAATTACCTTTTTAAAAATTACAAGAAAGATCATGTTAAAAATTACCAAAGTGTTCATCTACATTTGAAAACTCTTTGAATCTCTCCTCTAGACAACTAAGTAATTTCTCCTTCACTCTCGAAAAACGAGGAGAGGAAAATAAGGAAATATTTTAAATGTTCTTAAAGGAGACTGGCTTGACCAATACATACAGAGCTGTTCAGATTCTAAACTGCTTCTGCAGCCTGGTAGTATACCAAGATTTTCTTCCCATATCCCAGGGCCTTCATGTGATAAATCTTCCCACAAAAATTCCGCTAGCTTCAGTAGATGGGCTTAGATCCAGGACGGGTGTGAGGGAGCCACCTTTCTCTAGGAACAATGGAGACTGCTGAAATAGAGCAAGCGTAGGCTGTTTTCCCTTAGGATTTAGTGTATGGGCTTAGGATAATGCTTGGAGACAGTGGCTTTATCCTTACACGTTGCATTGCTGAAGGTTCAGAAGTCAAGCATTTGCCTTTTTCAGGAACTGATGCAGCCATTCCGCTTCCCTTCCCTAATAAATGAAAAAAAAAAAAGTTTTGATTGCGGTGCCAAACACAAAAGTCCAGAAAGATGAAGATACATAACTTCCCATTTATCCTCCACTAATACCTTTTGTACATAGGCAGTGTATTACAGTCTTTGCATGATAAATGCACAAAGATAAAAGCTTCAGCTCGGCAATCAAGGCACACAGTTGATGTTGCACAGCAAACTTGAATCTGAGGTTTCTTACATTTCAAGAGTTTAGCTTTGGTATTTTAGTTACTGTTTGACTTCTACAGTTTGTAATTGCTTTGTCTCAGTTTTTGCAGCTTTTAGGAGTAGAGGATGTAAACAAATGCATTACAGCTTTGGGGAGAATTTCACATTAGATTCTTGAAAGAAGATAGGCAAATCCAGTTTGAGAGCAACTTTGGGCTCTTTTCTCAGCTTGTAGGTGGAGTAATATTTGATTAGCTATTTACTTGTGCTCTTCTCAATCACTGCTGTGTAAAATATTACTAAAATCTGCTTGTTTTCAATTCCTAGAGGAATTCTGGAAAACTGGCTAATCAGGATAAGCAAGTACCTTGTAGGAAGGGTCTCAATTCTGATCAGTTGAATGCCAAGCTCAAAGGCTCTGGAGCATGGGAGTGTGTCCCAAAAGGATGTACAGTGTCTGAATATGAAAGTAACAGAATAGTACAGAGAAAGCAGTAATTGAGAGAAGTACCTGTAACAGGAAGATGTACTTGATATTTTATCAACGTTTTTACATTTGCAGTCCTTCTGGTTTCTTTAAGTAAAATATTCAAGAAAAGCATGAATAAGTACAATAAAATAGTTTTAGTTGAGGTCCAGTTATAAGACTGTAGAGGTGGGGAGGGATATGAACTACAGCTAACAACACTTTTTTAGGGGAAAAAATACTGCAAAATATTCAGGCATATAAAAACACAAGACTTTTCAGATTGTGCGTGTTAATAAATCTTGGTGCAACTACCAGGGGCTTGACTTTTTGACATTGGTGTCCTGTGTTTTACATGGAAGTACTCAGTCTTACAGAAGATTACAATCATCGTTTCATGTGTTAAGTGCAATTTTGTTGTACCGTAAATACATTCTCAGGGATGACATACTTGTTTGAAAAAACATTTAATGCAATAGAAAAGATTTGGATGTTTAAAGCAAACATTATACACAGCAAGCTGTGTATAATTTTAATGGAACAGTTTTTTCTTTCTTCATGATTTCCATTTACTTTCAGTTTTTGATTGATATTAATTTTACTGAATATTAAAAAAATACTAATGTTGCCAGACTTTTGTATGCTATATGATCTTAGTTAAAGTACAGGATTTTTGAGAAACAAGCTATAATCTGATGGAACTCTGGTTGATCTCATAAGAATCCAGAACAAAATTTTTCTATTACAAGCAGGTCAAATAAGTGTGGTTTTGCTTGCATTATTATATTCTTCATGGATAACAAGTAAATTCAGAAGTCTTAAAACTGATTATTTAGACTGCATTAAGTTTTTGCCTCCATATCTTGTTTTAAAGCTTATACTTGTGAAATTATGAAAAACAGGTATGTGCTGCCATCTAGTTTTTCTTTGGTGAGTTTCTCTTGTTTATCTACAATTTTCATTTGTACAGTTGATGGCTTTTCACACTTCTGGTGCAGATTTCGTTTGCTGAATGCCCAGTTGGGTTTACAGTCATACACAAAAAGACCCCAAAAACCAAGTTACTTAATTAAAATTATTTTTTATTTAAATTATTCAATGTTAGTTACAAAATTAAAGTGCTGCTGTACACCAAGAGTATAAAGTGAGTATGATACAGGAAAGACCGATGTTAGCTTGGCCCATAATATAATTACAAAGTATCTGTTATTCGAACTTCGACTATTTTTATACTGATTTGTATGTTGGAATTTTCATGAGACTGCTGCTGCAAATGGATTTGGTCGTAGAATTTACTAGTGTTTTTGTTTCAAGTCTGATTCAAGATGTGTTTTTCAGTACTAAGTTGCTTTGATTTTTAGCTGTCAGAAAAGCTAGTGTAAAGTTTAATGGTTTAATCAAAATATTTAGACACTTAAGGGGACTACTTAATTCTTCTGCTACAAATTATTACAAACCTCTTGAGTTTTCTTTTCATTGTATAATAGTCCAATCAATATATTTTTAAGAAAATAAGTGATCTTTTCTAGCTTTGTTTTTTCTTGCTCTAGGCGTTCTTCTAACTTCTGCTCTTCAGAATTTCAAGTTTGTGGTATGAACTTCACAGATTTCTTTTCTATGTTTTGATATTCACTTGCTGTGAAGTTTCACTTTACCAGCCTGTTTTAAAATTAAAAAGAAAGTCTTTTGAACTTGTGAAAAGTGCTGAATCAGCTGCTCTGGAAGTGGCTGTGTTTTTGCTGTGAAACGTGTTCGATGCAGACCACAGTGGCGTAGTCTTTGCCATCACTTGTGATGTTGAGATCTGGCCTAAACTTGGCCGATGTTTTACGAGTTGTTCTTGATGAAGAACAACTTTCAAATCTGAGACAGTTCTGATGATGTGCTATGACTGTGTTTTCAGCAGTGTTTGTATTTTTATGTATTTTTATCTTTAGTTTTGGTAATTTTTTTCTTGTTTATCAGTGTCTTTTTTTTGTGCTGTTCTTCCACTCCCTTTCTGCTCTTCTGAAAAACGCTTATTTTGCTTTTTGCAGAAATTTTAAGCAAACTGATAACTCTTTGTTGTTGCCTGAGGTGCAGTACCACTCTTATCAAATAAGCTATTCTGTGCTATTGTGTAGACAGTTTTTGGGTTTCTTGTGCAATATTCTGGAGAAGACATTTGTGTTAGCGGGGCAGGTAGGTTGAAAGGCCAGAGAAAGTGGAAAATGTGTGGTCTCGGCAATGCTTTAACCACAAAACCATTTCCCTTCCTTCATGGTGAGTGAAATCTTTTCTGTATAAGCAGATATGTTTTTACCACTTACAAATTCTACTGTTTGCATTTTCATAGCATTAATATGTCTTTTAAAACTTCTTAGAAAACAAACATTAGTAATGCTGTAAAATTAAACAGACAAAGATCAGGAAATGCTGTAAAGAAGGTTCCTGAGCAAGCTGATAGTGGCTTCTATGTGCATATGCATTATGCTGCATGACCACGTACTACTGTTATTTTTAATTTCTACAGCGTGTAGGCTGGACAGTCTTAATTAATGAAGAATTATGTAAGACTTCTTTTTTTTTTTCACTGTTCAGTGGGTTGCTTCAGGCTTATTTGCTGCATAAGCCCCCCTCTGAAGTGAGAATTAATAACCAAGCAGGTTTTTTTGTGAAGCTTATCCCTTTAACGACTTTCTCAACAATGCGGCTAAGGGGATTATTAGCCTCTTTTTATAAGTAGAGAATAGAGCCTAATTGTCTCTATTTTAAGTATTACATTAAAAATACTGGTTATTTTTTTGTATTCAGTTTGACTTCATTGTCTTCAGTTGCAGCCATGACCACTCCTGGTCATAAACCCCGCATTTCAAGTTGTCCACTCATAAATATATGGCATAAGAGTATTGACTACAATAGATTATGTATATTTGCATGCAGCACAAGCACTGAGCAATTGAGACAGCGGTAGAACCTAATTGTAGGGGCAAAATTCAGCTGCTTTTTACCCACTAGATTCTTTGGATGAATCCTAGTGGTTATAGGTGGACCAGCCAGTTCACCAGAGAATGAGAGTGCTTTGGTAGTGGATTATATAGATATTTGCTAACACTGACAGGATGCTGAGACTTCAGAGGTACAGTTTTGGACTCGGAACCCCTGGTTTCTGAAGATTTTCTTTGGTGGCCCCAAGCTTCTCTGCCCGTATTGTCTAATTGCTCCCTGTCCTGTGTTACCCTCCCCTGCTGTCCATTTTGGGTTCACAAACTCGAAGAACATCACAAATACAGCAACATCTGCCTGCTTTGGGTTCTGATGCTTGACTCCAGGGGTTCTGTGCTATCCCACAACTGTGGAGGCAGCGAAGGTTCTGCCTCTGTGAGCTGATTTGTTAGAGATTCTGCCTGCAGTGTTTTTCTGCAATTGTGTGCAAATGGCAAGTGTTTGAGGGGTTGGTCCTTTGGCTCAATTTGGCTGTGTTTTTACCAGAGTCGAAAAAATTGAATCCCCGACATACAAATTGCTTTTCAAAATGACACTTAAGTACGTACTCCAGATGAACCATGACCAAAAGAATTGAGAGGCAGTCAATAAGCATATGAAGTTTCTTCATGAATTCTTCAGAAACCTGACAGACTTAAGTATTGGAAAACAGAGTTTAGTTGTCGGGAGTGTTACAATACCTTAATAATCGGTAAAGCTACCAGCCATGCCTATAAGAAAGGTTGCAATAAATTAGTTACTCTAAAATGAGCTACCAGATTTGACATTTGGCCTTCACTTCTGCAGTGTCTGCAATTCCACCTTAGGTTTCTCTTTGTTAAACACTGTCTTTTATTGTTTGAGGCATCAGGGCATCTTAGCATGGACTGTTTTGTTTGTAAGAAGTCTTCCATGTTAATGATTAAATTCAGTTTTACTTCACATTTTGATAATTTAAATCTAAACTTAAAGGTTATATTCTGCTAAAATTGAGTTTTGCATAGTACATAGTGAAGCCGTGTATGAGAAGACACAGAAGGAGTTGTCATGATGTGTTTCATGACAAACTTGCCCCTGCTTTTGTGCTACCGCTTGTTCAAATGCTATTGGCTTATTTTCTTTCTTCCTTTGGTGATTAATAGTGGCCAAGTTTATTGACAGGACTGATAATAAAATCATATATGCAACATACTTGTCAAAAGGAAGCTCTTTTGCTTTGTAGTGCAGAGCCTCTGTTGTTGGTACCTTGAGTGCTCATCAGTAGGTGGTACTGTAGTACCAAATACAGCACCACAAACCTCTTCCCAAGGATTTACATACACAAGTGTACTAACCTGTGGTAGTTTAAATTGTCTTCATTTTATAAAGCTGTGAATGCAGAATGCAGTCTCCAAAATTGGTGTAGTCCTGCCTTGGCAATGAAAAATTATCCCTGGATATTTTGGCGTATTTTCTCCATATTTTAAGTGAACTGCTTTTTCAAATGCAGCCTTGTATATTCCTGCAAATATAGAGCAGCTTGTTACTGCACAGCAGGTACAATGCAATTCACTCCTGCTTACACATCGAGCTTTGCTTCTCTCTTCATGTGTCCAGAGCTCTGGGGAGAAGGTCTGCATGGGAAAGTTAAGATGTGGTTATTTAGGGAGTGGCTTTGCAGGACACAGATTAGTGCCACACTGCCTTCTTCCACGAACAACTACAGCGTGCACGGCCTGCCGCTGTGAATGTGACTTGGGACACCCTGCAGCTGGAGTCACTGGCTTTATCTGCATGGCTTGTGCAGGCAGAACGAACCCTGGGACATTGCTCCTCCAACGGGCCCGATGTGAGTCGGGTCTGGTTTGAAACCCTTATTTCCACGGTAGTGCTGTGCTGTGCTCCACTTACCATTTCTCACCTCTCTGTGCAGCCAGAGCCAGCTCAAGTCTGTCTACAAAAGGCTATCTTAAACATTCGCAAGCGTCCCTGTGGAGGCTGGTCAGGGATTATATTCTGTATTCATTAATGTTCTCCTTTCCTGCCTGTTAGTGTCCGAGTACAGGGAAAAAGGCTCTTAAACAATACTTTCATATATTTTGGAAATATAAAAGCATGTGATGTGTCTAATAAAAAATAACACAGTTACATTTGAAAATATATTCCTTCCTAAGTCTCTCTTGATAATTTTGGAATTCAGTAGCATGATACCAATCCTTAGCAGTTTTTCTTTAAAGAACATCATAAATTCTTTTGGATCGTTCCAGTAGGAGCTTGACACATTGGGTTATGATTTTTTTTTGTATAATGCTGATCATTTTTGTTTTCTTTTTGATGGATTTCTCATGAGATCTGTTTACAGCTTTCCTTTTATAGAAAACACAGCTATTTGTTTCTAAATAGTTTTTACCAGTTCTTCTTGAAGTATTTGTGCTGGGAATCCTTATAGTATCTTCTGACAATTTGTAGCTGTCATTTGAAGATAATTTCCATGATACTTCAGAATTTCTCTAGGCTACTTTCTTGTTATGTTTCTCGTCCACTCATTATGTACTTACCTTTTTAACATTTATAAGTTTTGAAACCACATTAGTGAACTGGTGCATTACTTTGTTTGCAGTTCTTTGGTAGTAAGGCTTTTTCTTCATACTCAATGCCTTAATAGATTTTACTGTCACTTAGTTTCAAAGGCTTTTGTCACTACTGATTTTTAAAACTGAGGGTGAATTTAGTCTCTGTTGCAGTTTGCTCCTGTGGTCTGGCCGGTGGAATACTACGGGTGGCATTAATGCATCGCTTACTTAGTTGAATAATACACTGTTATGACACTGAAATTTTATATTTTAATTATATGCAGTTTTGTTTTCAAGTATGCTCCTGTGATGAACTGTGGGCATTTATTAGCTGAGAAAAATTCTCTAGGTAGCAGTCCGAGCTATGTATTTGTGGATTTTTGGCTGCAGATCTTTCTTGGAACTGAGCAGCTGCCAGAAGCTTGCCTGGGTATCTGCTGGCTTTGTAAATCCGCACCTCTGGAAGCACACAGTGACAAGAAGGGGGCAGATAACATAGGCACGCTGTATTTTTAGTTTGGAAACACTGGTTATAAGCAAATGAACATGATACACAGTATTTTTTTTTAAATGCAAACATCCACGAGGTAAATGTAGTTTCATTCAACCAGTATTTTAAGGAAATTGAAGCAAGAGATCTTCTTTATAATGAAGAAAAGAGGTATGGTATTTGAAAAGAGAAAAAGCTTGTATGATCCATCTTCCCAAAAACCAGACAATTCTACCGATTCATGATGATGCTGTTTATTGCCTCTAGGCTGTCTCAGTATGGAAGACCTTCTTAGTCAAGATTTAAAAAATCTTGAAAGGTATCCAAACAAGAAAAGGTTTTGTTCAGATGTCAGGTAGATTTTTTTTTCCCCCAAGTACAGAAGATTGATATCCAGTAGATGATGTTGCTGGACTGATGGGTAAGGAATGCTTGGGGCTTTGAATGCCTGCCTGGGCCTCTGCTCCTTTTGGAGATCTCTTAAGTATACTGGATGTTCTTTGAAGAAATGTGTTATGTAGGTTTAATAGACAATGTAATAATCTAAAATAAGCCATTCTTTATAAAAATATTGATTACAGAGACATATAAGTTAACATGTAAATCAAGGAGTATTACGTTTATCTTGTGAGAAATTATATAGTCCATTATTTTTTACTCCAGCCACTTAGAAAATTTGTCTTTTCTAAGTATGTGTTTGAATGCAAATCTTAATAAATGCAAGTTATAAGAGACCAGTGGGCCTCCCGTTTTTCATAATAAGTGGTTCTCTTTTTGTCATAATTGCCGTATTGTGTGATGCATTTACGTTCCTGTAGAATTAAATAACTTACCTGGAGATGTTTTCTATTCCTAAATCTTGTCCTTTTATATGATAGTAAGATATTTCTAGATCTCTCCCGATTAAAGTAAATTACAAAAACAATTAATATGTTTGCTGCATGAAGCAAATTTACTGTGTTGCAGGGTATGCTACTGAATGAAAGGCTGTAACCCAGTCATTTCCCTTTGCACTTAACGTTCCCGTTGCTGTCTGGTTACAGTGTTCATTCTAGGACAGAGATTCTCAAAATGCTTAGAATTCATTTCTGTGCAAGTTAGTTTCTATGTAGCTTAATCTGAATTTACTTTGAAAATATTTTTCTACTCACTGAGTTTTCTCTTCATGTTAATTTTCTTCGAGAAGAAGCACTAGAAAAGATCTGTAAATGCCAAAATGACCAGTATGCGTTACTGGCAATTATAAACTCTAATACTGCTGAATACTGACATGTAAATATTACAACTGAACTAATACATCAGTATAACATCAGTTTTTTCCACATATCTGCATGAGGAATAACTTTAAGGAGAAATATTGCAAGCATTTTGCGGAACATAAGAAAGCTCATTTTTGCAGTATTTGTGAATGTGTATATTTAAGAACATATTTCTGGTTTTGGGTTTTTTGCAGCACTAATAATAATTGCTCATGTAATCACCATTATTAAAAAGTCTTGGAGATCAAATTACTAAGGAGGAAAAAAGTAAAATGCTTTTATTTTTTGTTTTGGTTATTAGCAGCCAACGTCTGTAGCCACATCTACTGTCCGCCTAGGACTTCCAGTGCAAGCCAAAGTTGTTCAATCAACTGCTACGCCTGTCAGCGCTACGTCCGCTGTGACTCTGCCAGGAGGCTCTATTCTTTCACATACCACAGTAAGTTGTAAGAATACAAAAAGCAAAAGATGGGTGAAGAAAAGGATATTTGTAATTACATGTTTTTTCAAAAGTAAACTTTAACGTTCATATGTTTGCTTTTTTCACAAACATAATCCAGAAATTCATAATGTATAGTCAGACTGTGTTATGCAAGTGCTGAGTGATAGCATAGACCTTGTCTTCTGCTGTTTTCTGGAGGATAAAATATTTGGGGATAGTATCATTTCTGTTTTAAACTTTTTTAAAAAAAAAACCAACAAAAACAAAACAGAACAAAACTAAATCAGCTGGACTTATAAATACTGTGTCAGCAGTGGACATACTACACTATGTTTGTCCACTGCCAATAGCTGTGGTATTACTGTGTGATCACCGGTGCCGCAGGATCCATGGCATCACCTGTGACATCGCAGTGCAGATGCCTGGGTCAGCTTGTTCTGCAGCTGTGCCCCAAGCTCTGCAGTTCAGGCTGGACTGGGAGGTTCTGAAAGCTTCTGCTCTCCATGGTGTGCTGCTTAGCTGAGCAGTCCCATTTGGTGTGTCTGTCTGAGACTTCTTGGCACTTGGACAGGTGGCGTATTAGGTCAGATAAATTATGAGAGCTGAACTGGATGGCGAGCAGGTGTGCACATGGTGCTCTGTGCAGCCCAGATAGGTCCAGGACAGTTTTGTTCGCTAGGGCTGTGCGCTGGTACAAAAGCCTGTATGCTGCTGCTGGGTTCAAATTAGGTTGAGAAGCTGTGTTAGTGCGTTTCTGTCATCTGGATCCGAGCTGTTGCTGTAATTGTGGTATAGATTATTGTAAACCTGAAGATATGGCCACAGATCATTGGGGATTGACTTATTTATATTAAGGGCCAAATTTACAGCAAGATGAGTTACAGAATTCACATGATCATGGTCATCTTAAAGGGCTGGATGGTAGCAACTCGTTTTTTAGTGATACATCTATTTTTCTAATAAAGAACTTCAAATGAGGACTTTCACTGTTCAGTGAAGAGTGACAAAATTAGAGTTACAATAAGTAAAGTCAGTGGTTTTATTTTGTCAATAAGGGTGTATTTGAAAGGAAACGAGTTTATCTTGTCAGGCTTTCAAGAACTTTATGGTTGAGTAAAAGAATTAAGAGAAGATAATTAACTGTTTTTCAACACAAAATGCTAATAGGTATCAGTAGCTACCACAAGCGCTCAAAATCTGTTCAAGACAACAGTAGCAACTGGAACATCAGCTTCTCAACAACCTGCAGTAATTACTGGTGGACAAACTCAAGCTTCAGCACAAAACCAGAGTCAGCCTCGGCTGCCACTTCCACCTCATACAACAGCACAAGTACCAGCACAGCCCCAGGTCATACCAAGCTCTCCCGTACCCGGAACTACAGTTGTATCACAGGTAAGTTTGAAAATACTAGACACTTTGTTTTCTTAGTACTTTATGAACTTCTAAGGTCTGTTCAGATGCAGGAAGAACTTTTTCTTCATGCAAGCACAGTTCCTGTGATGGAACAAAACCTTTACAAACAAGAAAGCTTTCTCCTCATTTCAACTAAATGGGATACAAATTCTGAAAGAGAGGAAGAACATTTGTGGTCAGCTTTCGCCATCCTGTCGTGCATGTGTCAGTAGTGAAAGAACTGTTCGTTTCTGTAGACAGAACAGTCAGGCTTTCAGTCTATAGACTTCATTATTATGTTGCTGGGCCTCAAAACTGTGATTATACTGAAGCATAACATTTCTGTTAAAAATTATGTCTTGAAAAAATTTAAAGCATCTGTTTTCTTACTGATGAAGAAAAGATTAGATGCGATGATGTTTGAAGACTAGTTTCTATTTTGAAGACGATTTTAATTTGATTTTACTGGTGTAGCTGCTTTGTACAAAAACATACTGAATCGATAATTTAACAAATTAAGATAGCTTTGGGAACACTGCATTGTGTATTTGGCATCTCAAAGGAGAATACATCTCCAATAAATTGTTGTGTTACTTTCTTGTATTTAAGGTTATTTTTATCAAGACAGACTGTAAAATATTAAATATATTTCTTTCATTGATTTTTTTTTTTCCTGAAGTATGATGTTCAGTTACATAAAGAAGTGAAGAAAATATCAGGTAACTAGCAGCAATAGTAAAATAACTGCAGATGTATTTCAAATATGTCCTGCTTGAATTAGAACAATTTCATCATTTATAGTGATCAGAGCATGCATTGATCCTGATTGTGAAATAGCATGGTGGTGTGGTTTAACCCAGCAAGCAGCTAAACACCACGCAGCTCGCTCCCTTGCTCACCCTCTCCCCAGTGGGATGGTGAAGAGAATGGAGAGAGTAAAAGTAAAGAACTCATCAGTTGAGATAAAACTATTCAATAATTAAAATAAACCAAACTGAAATAACAATAACATTACCAATGAATTGTAGTAAAAATAGGAACGATAATAAAGCAACCAAAGTTACACTCAGCTCACAAACAGCAGTCACATTGTATGCCAACGAAAACATGACAAGGGAGGAATAAGTCTTAGGAACCGAGTTGGGCTGCCATCACAAAGTAGAAGAGAAGGGATTGAAGGGGGAATGGAGGAAAGAAAGGGAAGAAGAGAAGGGTCATCCCCAGCAAACTCCCCAGTTTATAGTGAGTGTGGTGTTTGTGGGATAGAACACTTGTAATTGGTCCGCTTGGATCATACCCAGATCATCTCTCCTGGGTCACCTGTCCCAGAGATTCCTGGGCTTTTGCTTCCCACCATCCTTTTGTGCAGAGAGAAGGAAAAAAATCCCAAACAAACTGAAAGAAGATGAACACATGTTTAGGTAGAGACTGAAAACCAAGCCTTAAGAATGTATAAACACCGGCACATCATCAACATTAGTCTGAGCACAAACCCAAAACAAGAACTCTCACTGGCTACTATGAAGGAAAGAAAAAAACCAAACTCTGTCTCAGCAAAACTGGGACACGCTTTGATCCTGATTGTAAAATAGCATGGATCTGGTATTTGTTTTCTTTGACTTTTGCAGGAAATGCAAGAGAATGTGAAAAAATGCAAGAACTTCTTAGCTACCCTTATAAAACTTGCTTCTCATAATTCACCATCTCCAGAAACGTCCCGTAATGTGAAAGCTCTGGTTCAGGATTTGTTGGTAAATATTTAGTTATCTTTCATTTTGTCAGTTATCTATTAAGCTTGTTTCTTACATATGCTGAAAACTGTTGCTTTGATCTTAACAATTTTTTTGCTGTAATAAAAGTGAAAGGAGTTGGGCTACATCAAAATTCATATACTCTGTATGTTACACATCTTCAAAAATCTGTTAAAGGTAGGCTTTCTTTTAGTTTCTGAAAGGGGAGAACAAATAATTTAGTATGCATTCATCAGAAACACTCTTGAGGGATAATATTTTAGTTCTTTATTTATAAAAATGGAGTAAAATACAGAATTTTTTCTTGGTGATTCATTAAGTTTCTTTTCCTCCAAACCATGGTCTTTTTTCTGAAACAGTAAGAAGCTATTAAATGTTTTAACCACAGAATAATTGTAGATCTCTACAACGTAGTTCAGAGTTTCTAGAACTGAAGGAAAAGTATTTTGCTAAGCTGCAGAGTCCAAGCAGTTCTGTGGACAGATGCCCCTGCATGGAGCCTTAACTGCAAGTGGATTTCAAGAGGCAAAGTTGTGTTTCAGCTAGACAGAGTCCTTAGGCCCTTTCTTATTACAAGGGCTGACGAATTTTGTAATAGTTTGTAAGCTTTCTTCAACAAGCTGGGTTTTTTATTAATATTTTTCAAAGGAAATCACTATGTAAATGTTATCAAGACACTGGAATCCCAAAAAAATACTTGAGTATTTGTGAGGTCTCCTTGTGTCTTAGATTGTGCATCCCGAAGGGAACTCTCTGAATTCTGAGTAGTATGTTACCTATATAAATCAGCTCTCGAAAGAAGGATTTTATAGATACAGAGGAGCTGAGGGACTCCTGCTTCAAAAACCCTCCTTGATATGGTAGCGTATTTAGCTAGAAATATGTACACATATATTATCTGGGAGGGTGAAGAGAACCAAAACAAAACCAACCAAACAACTGAACTGAGCTATTGATGTCTTTTTTTCCTTCCCCCTGAAGGATGCAAAGATTGATCCAGAAGAATTTACAGGCCGCCTTCAATCAGAACTCAAATCATCTCCTCAGCCATATCTTGTACCTTTCCTTAAGGTATTGTGAATATTGTTTAGATAAATCTATTTCAATGCAAATGTTAATACTTTTAAGTTTTATAATATACTTTTTAAATGGAATTAGCTTATCTATAGCAAGACTACTCAACTTTTACTTTGTCCTGCCAATTTCTGCTGAAGTCTTCTTGTCTGGAAGTCAGGTGCAGGCTCCATCTCTGCCAGTCAGGTGCTGCGTACTGCTCTCGTGGCTGGGAGCTGTCGCTGTGTGCTGCCGCTCACTGCTCCCTGACAGGTTGAGAGAATGGTGAGAAATTGGGATTTCTTACAGGAGGGAGACATCGTGTGTTTGGGGCCTAGGTTTAAGAAAAATTTATTTCTCATCTAGAGCTGATCTGGAGTTTACTTCTGGAGTAGCCCTGATCTAGAACATTGTAGTAATTAGATTTATATAAAAAAGCAATTGCTCCCTAGTTTGGAAATCCTCCATTGTCTATTCTGTAGTGATTGTTTACTGTTATAATGTGTATACTTTTCAGTGGTAGTAGGTAATTTTTTGTGAAGTACAGTATTCACATTTGGATGAGTCACAAGTTATTTCTGTAGAGCGCAACATGTAGTTTACTAAGATTTTTCCATATTGTTTTTGTAAACTACATTTGAGTCATCAATAACTTTCAATGCAAAGGTGATTGTGAAAAACTAAACTGGAAGATGCTGTTGAAATAATTGATTAGCTGATCCTGTTCGTAACCTGGAACTAATACATAATTGAAGTTCTAATGGGATACCAAGTGGATTTATTGTTGGGTCATAAGTTAGTAGGTAAATTTAACTTTTAATTAGTTCTGTTACATTAGCTACAGTAGTTTCCATATATACAAACATACAAAGTGTGTTTAGTTATGCCCCAACAAAACTGCAACTATAATTTTAAAAGCATTTTTCTTCCAGTCCAAAACTTCTCAGTTTAAGATAGATTTCCTCTCTCTCTTTTCTCACTTCAACTTTTCTTTAGAACACTCTCCTTCTGCTTCTGTTTTTCCAAGTTATCATTAACCCTTATTTGTGCCTTTTCCTGCTCCTATACTGCAGTCACTTCTAGCATGATGATAAGTTTTAACTTGCTTCCTTTCTTTCAAGTAATTTCTTGGCAACAGGCATTAAGTTTTTAAATAAGTACTAGAAGTTTAGAAAGAACTGTAGCTTGGGCTAAACACTGTTGCATTCTACAGCTGCCTGGGGGAGCACTTCAAAAGAACACTACTGCCACTTAAAAAGTAAAAAGTTTGTTTGTGAAGGTACAGTATAGCCTTTTAGAACTGTCTTTTTTGGTTGAACTGGTCTGAACATGAAGCATACAACAGTACAGTTTTCTAATCCAGTCAGAATACATTAGATCAGTAATAATACAGTATACAGCTATTGCTGTAGGGCATCAGCAGTTAAATCATCTTGTTCTAGGTACTGGAGGCATGTCAGGAGAAGTAAATTGGTGCAGTTTACTACTTCTAGCATGTGATGGGAATAGGGTTGTTCCTACAGTTCCGCTGTTGCTATTTTTTTTTCCCTTCCAAAGACCTAAGCTGGAAGTTCTACATAGTCTTGAGGAAGGGACTGTTATATTTTACTGCTATAGTGGAGTCAGGGCACATAAAAATCTACACGGTTGCTAAATCCAAATTGAAAGCTTATTAAAAAGGTAAACTGAACTTTCCCTCTTGCAAAATGTGTTAAATCTCATTTCTTTTTGACAGATAAGCAGATTGTAAAATAGGAAGGAAAGCTGCATTCTTTTAATTATGTTTACAGCAAATTTAAATATATTTTTGTGTCAACCTGCCGAATTTGATATTTCATAAACTTTTTTGTGTTTTTAGAAAAGTCTACCTGCATTGAGACAATCTTTACTGAACAGTCAACATTCAGTTTTGCAAGGACAGCCGTCTCAGCAGACACTTCAACAAACCAAGCTATCACAAGTTATACCTCAATCTGCCTCTGGAAGCATTTCCTCTGTTGTCACAACGCAGACAATAGGAATAAGGCAACCAAACAACATTTGCACAGTCTCTGTATCAAATACAGTGCAGCCTCCTCAGGTTAAGGTGGTACAGTCAAATCAGAGTTCTCAACTGGTAGGTACTGTAGTACAAAAGAGAATTTCCTTACAAAATGAATAGCAGTTTTCGATATTATTTGTACTTTCCTGTTTGTTTGTATCATATTCTGTGGTCTATAGTAGCACCTCATTTTACGACACTTCACATGTATGTTCAACCATTAATTTAAGTAACATTAACATAGCTTAAATTTAAGAAAGTATGCTCTTAGCCATTTTGTCTGGAATACCGCGATGGTTATATGATTACAGTGGAATTTGAGGTAATTGCAAATGTAGAACAGAAAGCTTTTGAAGACACATAGGCAAGAGTATAATTTTTAGTATGCCATTAGGTTTGCTGCTTTGCTTAGCTTAGTCTGCATTAAAATTAACTCCATCTCATTTTAAACTCTTCTACACATAGTTATAAGATCTTGTAGAAGAATAGCTGTACTGTACCGGCATGTTTTGTGTAGAAATAGTGCCATACATTGTTATTTACTGAACTACCATTGTTGTGCATATTGTAGTATTAAGTGCTTAGACTCATTAATTTCAAAGGCACGGTCAATACAACCAGTTACTCACTGAGAGTGTGATGAATTTATCCCGCTGTTACATAGGATCTTGCATGTGTGTTTACAGTTGTAATTAAAATATGTTTAAGATTTTTACAAGGCCTTGAGCTTATACAGGCATTATCACTCTTCGAGCAAAAATGTATGAGTTTCTTTGTCTGTGGTTTCGGTGTATGTATGAGTAAATTACTTGACTCGGGTTTCGAATTGCCAAGTTTCGTAACGTGTATCAAGTTGGAAAATGTCTGAGCCATTTAAACCATGTCTTTTGAACCTTACAAATACTGCTGTTGTATTAATTAGAAAATGTTCCTCAGACTGGTGACTTTTTTCACTTGTCCATGTTTCATAAGACTGAATTGACAATAGTGTTGGCTCTTCGAGGCAGGGGAGCAGGAACTGGTTGTAATTACAGGCAGTAGGTGTAAAAATTAATCCCTGTACTGGGGAAAGCAAATTTCTGACAGTGGCAGACAGGTTCCGTAGAAGTATAAACACTTATGGCCAGTAAGTCTAGCCCTATCTCATGCCACAGTCTTAGGACTAAGTTACTGCCAGGTAACATGGCCTTTTCCAGTGTTCTGCAACCTACTTGAAGCACTCCTGTGCCTGCTAGGCAAATTGCACTCCACCTTTAGAGAAACATGGATGTTGAACAAAAATGTGTCAGTAAGTCCACAGGACATCTTACTTTTATGATTATAGTTCTTGTGGAATATTTTCTGAATGGAATAGAGCCAAATTCATGGGAGAGACACCTTCTGCATCTGTCTCATGTCAATGCATACTCAAAGCAAGCAATTGTGATGTTAACTTTGAGTAGAGATTAATGATGTGAAGAGTTGTTCTGTCATCTTACTCAACATCCCTCTGCAATAAGAGGGAGCTGGAAACTGCTAAAATAATATATTGTGAAGATGAAGCTGACGGACAAAAGAAGTTTATTTGTCTGGGGTTTTCTTTTGTCTGTAAGGAGGTCATGGGTCTAGGAATGAATTTTCATCTGACTGGGTACAAGAAATAACCACTGCATTTTCAAAAGCTAGCAAACTGCAGAGCAAAACTATGCTTAATACTATTCAATTTCTAGAAAATATCTAGGGAGAAGTGGATATATTAAAAATTATTATTTATTGACATTATTGCAATACGGTCTTTCTGTATCTGCTTTCAATTTATCAGTAATTAGTTAATAGAACCAAACATTACATTAACCAAGCACTTCTTAATGGCTCTCAAATTAGTTCTATACAGACAAAAGCAGCATCAGGCGGTAAGAGTTACTGCCTAAAAAACCCTTATGTACCACAGCAACCATCAGCTCAGGTGCCAAGCAGACAATCCAGCAGCATCTCCATATCACACTAGTAATTGTTCGTAAATATGGACTTTTTTGTGGTGACAGTGATCACACACTCTTCACACTTCTTAGTGCTCCCCAAAATCAGAGCACTGCAAAGAGCTGCTGCCCATCTTGCCTGGGTCTTGTCCGGAAGAGGAAGATTACAGCTGGCTTGCCTCAGGGTGGCCAGCACTGATGGAGGAAACTGGCTGAGCTCCAGATTTTCCAGCCCTGAAGCTCACTGGAGAGGGTTCCAGCTGGCTTTGCAAACTGTCCAGCTGCAGAAGGGCAAGCCTGTTTTGGAATATAGATCCTTTCCTACCAGCCAGTTCGCAGTAGCCTAGTTTCTTTTAAAATGTGGAGAATCTGTTAGCTGTTCCTTTCTTTTGACTTTTCTGTTTTGCAAAGTGGTCAGATGTGGCAATATTTCTTCTGGTTATCTTGAGGTATCTTGCAACATGGGAATTCTGCATACGCTGTTCAGCATGCAGTATAGATTGCACAAAGGTGACTTCATCATTAAAATGTATAGTGTTAGTGGAGATAAAAGAGGAGACTATTTTATTTATCTGCTCTGTAAAGTATTGAAATCACGCTTCAAAACTCTGAAAAAGCTGTGTTCTGAAGACCTAGATAGCGCTGTTCGTACTGGTAACTTCTATCTAGGGAAAAGGGAAATAATCTTAGGCTAATATATTATTGATGATGCACTAATGAGATAAGCCAGCAATCAATTTTTTAAATTGTTCTAAGTGCAATGTTCAAAGTTTGTCTCAATTGTAATTCTTAGTGGGCAGGAGCTCTGTATATCCTCATATATGCAGATATTACCTGTCTTGTGCTGGGTGTTACAGCAGATAAAATTGTTATGAATAAGAGACACATTCTTTATTAAATGTGCTGAAGTTGTAAGTAGATTGATGAGGAATGGAGATCAATTAGCACTCTATATATTCTGTTGACACTGCCTCTTAAGCAGAAAGTACTCCTGGAGGTTGAAACCAATTATTAAATTTAGATTATGAAGAAATGGTAAGAAATTCAAATTATTCATCTCAATTAAAACAAATTCAATTATATGCAAAGCAATATAAAGATTTGTGCAGGTCTAGGATTAGGAAATGTATCGAAATATATCTGGACCATTGCTTCTGCAGTACAGGATACACAGTGTCCAGAGGGGAGATTTTGCCATCTTCTAAGTTACATTACAATGGTATTTGCTAAAACATTTACTAACACTTTTCCAGGGACTGTCATAGTGCTTGGAGGCTCCCAAAAGGTGAGATAGAGTAATGGAATTTGGAAACAAGATGCAACACCAGAATAGGGATTGTGTTATATGGAGATGTTCTGCTTTGCTTTTTAATTCTCTACTGAGGCTTTTTCTGGCATCAGTTTTCTGTTGTTGAATGATCATAATTTGTACACATTTTAGTGACACAGGAAATTATTTTCTTTTTGTCCTGTGTGCAAGGCAGCTTAGAAATGGAAGAGTAAAAGGTGGCTATTTGGATAAAAGGAGTAGTTTATGTTAATGAACTAATAAAGGTCTAGTCACTGACTTAGAATTTGGCGTACAATAAAATAAAAATAGAAATGGCTGTTGAGCAGAAGATGTCTGGGATCCATTAACAGGAACCAAGCCTATACTTGGTAAATTGTATGCCTATTTGAAATACAGCCTAGGAGTTTTCTGAGTCATTATCAGAGCCTTTACTTTAAGAATTTTGTGGTCTGTACCTTAATATAAGGAGGATATTGGCAGTGACTACTGTTTGGAAACTAGTAACAGAAGATGGCAATTGAAGGACAGAGTTGAAGGCAAAGACTAAAAGGAAAGCTTAAGAGCATTAAGCACACGTAACTTCATCAAACATTGAGTAAAGGGGAGCATAAAAAACACAAATATTTTAAGGGTTTCAACATCAGATTATATTGATGAATTATTTAGAGTGGTCTAAGAGAATATGAATAACAGGGTATAATTAAGCAAAGTAGGATTTAGGCAGGATATAAAGCAAAATATCCTTACAGTAAGATTTTCAGATGGTAGATCATGCTCCCAAAGGCAGTGATGAGAAAGCTATCACTGAAAGCATTCAAAATTAGACCAAGTTAAATACTGTAGGAAGAATTGTAGAATAAATTGGAGAACAGGTGGGACAAGTGATCCAGTTGGTTTTAGATTTTATTGTTCTTCATTGCTGCTTTGAAAACATATACTCGATTGGGCAATATTGTTGTCATATTAACATTAAAATTACTTGCTGAGTTTTTAAAAAGTATTTTTTTATTATTTGGGAAGAAAAATAATTGTTTATGCAAATTTTGAGGCACTGTAACTGTTACTATTACAGCATGGTAAACAACGGTAAATATGAATTCTAGGCCCATAAAAGCATGAACATTGTAAGTAAATGCTGCCAGATTACATCATAGCTGAGGTTTGATATGACATTTATCTTCAGGAGTGAGTAGACTGATAAATCACAAGTGGCATAGCCACAAGTGACTTAGCAAGTGTTTACTCATGAGTGAAGATAAATGTCATATCAAACCATAGCCATTCTGAGTTTTGTACATGTTCAAGTGGCTTGTTTCTTCCTTCCGCAGTACTTTTCTTTAACTTAAGTGAGAGAAAAAAGGCTTAGTAAAGGATATATTTTCCAAATTTATTTTTATTTTCTATTCTTTGCAGAAGCTTCTGTTTCCTATGCTTTTTTAAATTGCTGTGTTTTATATACCAAAGCTTTTGAATCAGGTGGTTGTTGGGGTTTTTTTGTTTATTTTGTTTGTTTGTTTTGGTTTGTTGTTTTTTGGTGTTTTGTTTTTGTTTGTTTTTTTCCAAAGTATGATTTCTGTAAATAGAGTCAGACTGATTTTTCAGCCCCTATCAAGTAAGGGAAATCATGTTGTTTGGACTCCATGTATCTGCATTGGTAAAGGAGCATCCAAATTGCTGAGACTTGCAAAATCCGTGTCATCAAAAACCAGCAGTGAGTTCTAATCTAGTTGTCCTAAAAGGCTTTTCCTTTCAGGGGTTTGTAGGTAGTAGCTTTCGTTTTTATTTCGTTTAGATAAGAGAAGGAGAAAAGAAGTTGTCAGTCTTTCTACTTGTGTACTTTTTATGTGCTTTGGCTGAATTCTTTCTCGGTCTGTAATTTGTTGGTCATTTGTTGTGTTAATTATTGGTCTGTGTTCACATCTGTAAGCAGTTTTTGTCCTGCAAAAGCATATGTGATAGAAGATTCACACCTGTCATGGTATGATCATCACCTTTTGTCTTGAGGTTAGGACCAGAGAGCACTATTAATTTATTCTCATATAGTTACTGAATCTAAGCCTTTTGAAGAAAGGCCTTAAGAAAAATGAGTATTTCAACTGTCACCACTTTGTTACTCTGGTTACCAGTAGTGGGACTGCTAAATATCCTTTTTGAATCTTCATATGTCTGCTTGTTTTGTGGAAGCATCATTGTATAAACGTACCTTTTTACAGATGTGAAAATAAAGTGAACTTTAGAAATGGGCAGAGTAGAAATCTGAAGCATTTGGGGAGTGAAAGAAGGAACTTTTTCGGAGGAGCAGGCAAATGGTGAATCGAAGGAGTGTGATCAGTGGAGTGGAAAGATGATGGTTAAGGGGAGAAGTGGAAAGATGAAATAAAAAAAGAGGGAGCATACTTTCTATTGTGAGAACTGTGCATCTTATTTTGCAGAAAAAATGTTATTTTACAGAAAAAAATATAGGTAATTTTTCACATATTGCACTTGGAGAAGCAATGCTGTGACTTTCCTGCTTCAGTGCGTTCCTTGAAGAGCTCCAAAGTGCAGCAGCCTAAGAGATAATTCTCCAAATTCTGACTGAGAGATTAAAGAGGAATAATCCGGTATATGAGAGTACTTGCTGTCTTCACATTGTCTTGTCATAATTTTATTTGGTAATTTTACTGTTTGCCAAACCATTATCGAATCCAGGAAATGGCTAAATCACATTAAATCTTCTCTGTGCCTTTGTTACTGTTCTGCTGGTTGTGCTTGCTGTCTTCAGTGGTGGAAGTAATGAAAATGGTTTCCCTTCTTTGTAGTGGAGATGGAACGATGAACCGTTTCTGTAAATTTGAAGACTTTTACAGTCTGTCTTGTTACGTTATCTGACTCAGCACTTTGGTAAAATCATTAATATTCTGATTATGGCTATAGTTTTAGAAGTTTGGAAAGGACTTCTGGCGGTGTCTAGTCCAACCTCCTGCTTACAGGTTAGCGTGTTGCCCAGGGCCTTGACCAGTCATATTTTGAATATCTTCAAGATAAGATTACATGGCCTCTTTGGGCAACCTGTTCCAGTGCTTGCCCACCCTCATGGTAATTTTTTTTCCCCCTTATATTAAATTGAGAATTCTCCTATTCCAACCTCTACCCATTGTGGCACGTCCCTCTGCTCTGCACCTCAGAGAGTCTGGCTCTGTCTTCTCTACATCTTCCCATTAGGTGGTTGTGGACAGCAATAAGATCTCCCTTTTCTGAAGGCTGAAGTAATGTCAGTGATAACCTCAGCATATTAAATCTTCCACTTCTGTATCTTCTATATTAGACTGGTTTAGGAAATTGATGCTTATGAACTGATCATTTGGGGTTCAGCATATGAATAATGTTAGGTGGGGTATACTAATTGTGTGTATTTTCAGGGTGCGAGAAATATGAAGTAATTTGGTTAAGTTACTCATCTCCCAGACTAGCTTCCTAGTACCTTGTTCATTGTCTATACTTTTCAGGCCAAGTTAAGGACATAAGAGTAATGTTAATGATGTCAGGAAAACAGACAAGATGATTAGAACAGTTTTCATTATTTTAATTGATGAAGGGTGGTTTAGATATTCTATAACTTTTAATGTAGGGTCAATTACCTTTGATTCATCTGTTTTTACTCTGGAAAAATTTTTTTTCCTCAATTTTCTACAGTTTCAGTGCTTTTATATACATAGAAGTCCTAGTACAGTACTTGTTAAAGGACATTTTTTAATTGTATATGATAGTGAAGATATCATTGATGTTATTTATTTAATTTAAAATGGTTAAATACTGTCCTGTCTTTAATGGTGTTAGTGGCTCATTTTGTAGGACATTAATGTGAAATTAATCAGGTGAAACAGAATTTGATTCTGAACAGTAGAAGTTTCTTGCTTCACAGAGAAAAAAATCTAATTGCAGGTGATTACTGTAACACCAAATAGTCATTCTGTCCACAGGTCACACACATCCCCTTTTTGCCCTGGCCAGTGTGGCTGCGCTGCTTCACTATTCTCTGAAAACTCATCCAATAAATTACTGTAAAATTGGCAACATTCTCCTTTTTCCTGCTAATACAGTATTTTTTCTGTGGGCTAATCTGTCTCCTACTTAATAAAATAGACTTGTATGTATTTCCTGTGCATCAGAATGCAGTCAAATTCAACTTTTCCCCTCATTTTCATTTATGAACTCTTATTTCTTTCCTGGTTTTAAGCATGGTAGCTACTTTATTCTTTTCCCTTTAAGTGTCACTATTTACCCACTGCCTATCTTGACCAAGTAAATTTATATCCATTTGTTCATTTCTGTGCTTAGTACAAATGCTCCATTTTCCTTCAGTGTCCGTAGTTGAAGCTGAATCTTTAATCTTTTTTTTCCCTTTTCTCTTTGTGCAAGGTAGCTATTGCTAATACTTCTGCATCCACAGGATTTTTTATGACTTTTCAGCTTTTAATATTTTAGGTTGTACAGAATGTAATTTCGTAACTTCAAAATGGCCCTATTTGTTTTTTTCCAGACTGTTACAGGGCTTGTTCTGTCATTACTCTTTCCTTCTTTGTAGTTTTCACCTCTCTTCCTTCCGATT
>NW_010203959.1:99719-153885 GCF_000695765.1 Mesitornis unicolor | reverse complement strand
CCGCGTTCTTGCTGATGGAACAATTTCCTATTTGTTCCGTAGCCTCTTCATTCTCTACTTCTATCTCTCATTCGAAAAGACTGTTTCTCCTTTCCTTTTCTCCATAGCATACTTGAAGTCGGAGATTTGGCCATCCGTTATGCAGCTAAATATGATGGGTTTAGATACACTTTGTAAGGCTAATGCTGGGTGCTGAATAAAGGTGCAGTGGTTACTGGTTGCTTCGAGCGGCGGTGTGTAGTGTGGCGTATTGTCTCTTGGGAGGAAATATTGCATCCTGTGGGTGTGAGGCGGAGGTGTGTAATTCGGAAACAGCCGCATACGATGAGAGTAAAGTGGTTGTGACTGCAGAGCACATGACTTCTGAAGCTGTCATGCCTGAGCTGTGGTTGTAATCTCACTCAGCTATTTGCCTGTGTTTTGTTTTCAAAGTTTGTTTATGGATTTTTTTTCCCAGCTCTGAACCATCCACACATCTTTTTTGAGTCTTCTGTTCGCTACATCCATGCATACCTTGTCCCTGATTTCCTGAACATACATTTTGCTGTTGCTTAGACATAACTCTTGCAGGTTTTTCATTTTGATTTGGCTTGTTATGGATCAAATTCTAAGCTTCTAACCCAGTTTCAGTTTTGGGTAAGGACTTCAGCACTTGGCTTAGTTGTAAGTGAAACCTTGAGAATATCCAATTGACATTTAAAAGATGAGTAGTATATGGTCACCACAAGACATTGTTTTCTTTCTTGTGTATATCTGTCTTTGGAACCCGTAATATTTTAGAATTTACTTTTAGTATATATTTTCTTTAAAAAGTGTAGAGATATATATATATATATATAGTGAAAGGCTTAATGGTTGTAGGTGGATACCACTAAAATTATTGCAGCATTTTCTACTACAAAGATACTTTTGTTCCTAGTGAAATTTATGAAAACAAAAGTCTAAACTTTAATATTAACCTTACTACTTTGAAGTACGTTTTTGATGAACGTTGTGACATATGACACTTCTGTCAAATATTATTTTTTTTTTAAAGCATAATGGCAAAATAGGTATATACACACACACACAACCGCATGCATTACATGAATATGACTTTTGTCACTAGCTGGTTGTGCTTTTAGAGATCCACATGCTTTTATTAGTAATTACAGGTATTAGTGTATTTACGTTGTGTGTGTTTGTGTATAAAGAGTATAATATAAGTATACTTTTTTTTAATAATAGCAGATTATCCAGTCAACATCTGCTCAAACTGTGAAACGAAACCCTGCTTGCCAGACTACCCAGATTAGGATGCCAGTGGTAATAACTCAGACCATTAGACCACAAGGTATGGGTTTAAATGTTTTAGTGAGATTGTTACCTTTGTATGAATTTCATTGTAATTACGAACTAGTAGCATGGGAAAAACTTACAGTGTTGACATTGGCAGGCTTGAAATTTATTTTTTTACTTCATACTGGCTGAGGAATGCATGTTTTCACTACGCAGTTTCAAGGTATCTCAGACCAACACAGTGAAATGTTTTGAAACAACCTTAGGACTAAACTCTCACATGCTTAGCTCCTTATTCAGCAGTTTTTCATGGAAAGTTCTGAAAGGAGTCAGGAACTTGACTCTTACTGTCCTAAGCTTTAACTCTGGGCCAAGAAAGGAATTCTTAATTTTTTCCTGAAGCCTGGATGATGCCTTAATTTAATCATTCTTCTTTTAACTCTTACTCTGGACGCAGAACGTGATACTCACTGTCTCTGCAGCTACAGAAGTCAAGGTAGGAGTCCTAGAGAAATTTCTCAACCCACACGCTTTTTTCTTTTTTCCTGCCAGTATTGTTTACTCTCTGGTGAGGTCAGAGACTGACTGCAGCAACCTGACATGCCAGGATTAGCCAGGGGAGCAAGAGGTGTGGTTTGTACACAACTTCCTCATCTGTCTCTGCACAGGTGCATTAATACCTGACTGATACATCCCACTTTTTACGATGGTTCTTGAAACCTTCTTACTAATAAATATCCATTCACTTCTTTCTACCACTAGACCTTTTAGGCTTGGGTTTTATTTTTCCTGATTATTTGTGAGAGTATCTTTTTGGATGTGGGCATTTAGATGATTGAGGGTTTGTAATGGGATACAGAGCTTGTCATCCTGAGGTATTGAATCAGAAATCAAACAAGTTTAAATGCACAGAAAAGTTATTGCTGCCTATTTAACTTTGTTGCTTGGTCTTTTCTGTTCTCCTTGGAAAAGAAAGCCTCAAAAACCTCAGTAATCACAGTTAATAGTAGTTGATGTTCTACTTGCTCTGTTCTCCTCAGAGCATCCAGAAGTTGAATGGACATGGAGACCAGTCACTGTAATCCTGTAGGCTGTTTTTCCAAGTTAGGAGGAAATGCATTTACTTATCATAAAAGGTGTATATTTGATAGCAGTGACACTCATGTTGTTCAGGATCTTACAGCATGAACTTTCACTTCAGACTAATGCGTCTGAGAATGAAAGCTGATTTAATTTCTTTGCTGGTTCAGACTCTAAGTTGTGAATGTCAACAGCATGCCAAGAATTTGCATGATACTGGCATCTGTTTTTTAGACAGTGGATTCAGAATGCAAATTTATTCATGATAGCCATTGATCAGCCAATGAAATGCAGCTTAACTGGCAGTTTGGCTTAAGGAAGACAATGATTCATAAAGGCAAATTCACCAAAGTCCTGCTTTCAGGTGAGTTCATTCCTATTTACAAGCTTGTTTAAGGCCACCACTATATTGTTTTATTTACACAGACAAAGCAAACAGAATAGCAATTTAGAAAACATCCCATCAGTTCATCCTGCAGCCCATGTCTAGGGAAAAGTCCACCAGTGCTTGCAGCTCTAAGAAATGCTGCATGGTATATGGTGAGATACCGGTTTATTTTGATCTTGATACGGTGTTAAAACTTTCTACTGTAAACACCAGTATAATGATATTTTATACTGGCCTAGATACTCCTGTAGAAGGAGGTAAGATTCTGTAACAGGATGTGGTCTATATGGAAAATTACAGTAGTATAATTTTGTGGAGTGTGACTTTTTAAGGATAGTTACACCAGAACTGAGCTGACTTCCAGAGAGTGGGGCATCTTCCTTCTCAGGTAGGAGTGAATCTCCTAGTGTAACGTAGCTTTATTTTAATATTAATGAATCCACGTGATCAAGCTGTAATGCTTTTTAAAACGATAGTATAGATAAAGTTGGCAAGCTTTAAAGGCTTTTTTTATTAATATAATTATTTCCACACCAGGGAAAGTAACACTATAGTTATTGCACGAAAGATTCAAACTCCTTTATTAAAGCACTTATCAGTATAATAATTAGGTGAATTGCATCTTATGGATGGGGGAATTGAGCCAAAGAGTAGGCAGTATATAAATTGCAGCTACTTTAACAGTGCAGAAATACAAATAGGAATTTATAAGCTCCTAAACTTGGGCTTATTTCTCTAGATCATGCTACTTAAAATTTTAAACAAGGACCTAGTGGTGAAAGACTCTGTATGTCATTACCAATCCCATAAAATATCTAGGCCCACAGATTATTTTAACTTTCAAAATATCACAAAATCACAGAATATTCATATGCTATTCGAAATATACCCTGCTTCATAACATAAATCAATGTTGTAGCCGTATTTTGTGTCTAAGTGCTTGATCATGCACAGTTATGATTTAAACCAGAAAAATTTTGTCGTCCCAAAACTTACATTTACTTTGCCAGATCCATTTGACTAGACTTACATATACACAGAGTTAAAGAACAGACATACTGTTGTTTTCTGAGACCAAGAAGTTAATCACTCTGTTGCTGTACCCTTTTTCATTTTTTTTTTTTTTTTCAAGCAAAAGTTACCATCTGTAGAAGACAAACCATTTGTACTAGTTCTAAAGGAATATAATACCAAGTCTGGAGGAGTGCCACTTAATTTTGCCATTGCAATAATTTTCAAGGTTAACACACTTTTAATATCCTAGATGTTAATCATAGAAAGCAGAGATCTGCTAATTGTTGTTATTGTATTATTTCTTTCCTTCCAGTTCACTTAGTAGAAAACCTTTCAGTTAGTTCATCTGAAACAGATAAAGGAATTGTCTGGTCCGTGAACTAATGCTATCTGTGACATCTCATGGACCTTGAGTATTCTGATGACAAAATATTTGTGTTACCCAGGCTTGGAGCCTGAAGTCGTAAATCTTGTTGAGGGTCCACACAAGAGTTTATTTATACGTATCGAAGAACTGAACAGACACTGTCAAATTAGTTTTGCTTTAAGATCATATGTTGAAGTTGATGAAGACTTCAAAATAAAAAAGTAATGCCAGACTCATTTAAAGCTAACACTTATGCTTTAGCAAAGAAATGTTGTTAAAAGGATTTGTTGGCATAGTTCTGTTTCAGATTTTTATAATTAATGAAAGAAAAAAAACGTAACCATGACATTTCTATGCAATTGAGTCATATAAATGCGCAGGAATAACTTTCATGTACTTCTCAAAGTCTCAAAACATGAGTGTATGTAATGCTCAATAAAATCAAGTGATATACAAGAAAAAAGGTGAGATCTTTTAAATAAAGCAGACATATGAATTATCTTCACATGCCAAAACACAGGTGGGATTAAAGGAAACACAAAATATAACCCAAGTAGGCATGTATTTAAGCAGCAAAGGAGGGCTTACTCCAGAAGTTTCATTTGTCAATGCTTTTTCAGTTGCATACTGATAGTGTTTTTAATAATAATACAGGTCTGTTGATTTACTAATTAACAACATAAATTTTTAATTATTTTTGTTAGATTTTTCTGAATGTCAGAGAGGAATTAATATCCATTTTTTAATTTGCTGTCACAAGAATCTGAATGTCCACCACACTTTGGCTCATTTAGAAAGCCCAGTTTTACTTCTACGTATAGACCTGTAAGATGTAGGTACAGATACGAATTACCTTTAAAGCATCATTTTCAAAATAATAAGGTAAAAGACAACCTTTATGAGCGGGTTACGTCAAATTTTACCATAGTTTTTTCGTTTACATAGAATATATAACATTTTAAAATATTTAAATTAATGTTTTCAACTCTGAAAATACATCTTTTTCACTGCAACCAAGTACAATGACTATATAGAAAAGGCATAGCTAATACCCTGAATGTCTGTGACTTAAAGCATCTGTATTAAGAACAAGTTCTGCTTCTTTATTCTGTGCAGATTATCTAGAAAAGTGGTTTACTGGCAATTGCAAATGCACTTATAGCCATTATGTGTATTATAACCAGTTATGGACAGCGGTTTTCAGTTTTGGAATCTTCAGTATTCTGTAAAGATTGAATAAAATGTAATGTTAACATGCATTTTATATATTAAATTGTTCTTCTTCAGCAGTGTAATATTTAAAAATAATAACTTCCTTTGTTTGCAATTTACAGACAGTTAAATTTAGTTCCTGGACAGAAGGTTCTTTGATGTAAATTGTCTAAGACAGCTCATAATAACATTGCTTGGTGTTTTTCAGGCACAGTAGGGAAGGCACCAACAATACAAGCCAGCAAAAGTCCTGGGGGCTTTGGTGTTCAGGTCTCTGCAAATCAGAAAAACAAGCTGAATGACCCTGGAGGTGGTTCTTTCAGGTAAAAAATAATAAAAAATAATAAAAAATGCAGGGGGCTGGTTTGGGGGGGTTCTTAAGTATAAAATAGAATTTAGAATTGGCTTAACACCAGAGGGCAGTGTTTTACAATAATTCCTGCCTTTTCTCACTGTGTTTGGATGACAATTTTCTTAGTTTTTTTGTGGGTTTTTTTGTGTTTTTTTTAAAGAGAGAGAGTCATGACATATCTTGAGGATTTTTCTCTAAATGCACTTTTTAACACATCGTAAAGCCTTCAATTCTCTGGATTATAACAAAACTTCTGGTAAATGGAACTACGTGTATGAAGTTTTAAAAAAATGATTGGTTTTATGTCTCGGATTCTGATGCTGATATGGAATGTATCTTGCTGAGAAGATTCTAATTATGACGACAGGGCATTCTGTCAATAGGCTTCTGCAGCTGAGCTGCAGCTATCCCCTCACCAGTATAGAGGAAATACTGTGTGGGTTTGGTAGTGGGTTTTGTGGGGGGGGGTTTGTGAGTGTGGAGGATTGTTCTTCTTGGTTTTAAAGAGGAGACGTTGCTGTATCTATTCTTCATGGGCTTACTTAGGTAGCAGAGATTGGGGCATTCTGTAGGTCCCTGTAGTAATGAGGTGCTGCAAAGGTTCAACACAGTAGCATTGATGCATTGAGCTGCTGTACTGGTTCTTTTGTACTTCAAACTTTTATTTGATATATAATTTGGATATTTTTACTCTTCATTGTGAATAGCTAATCTTATTTTTACTGAATTTTCCTTTTGCTACCTACATCTTAATTTTTTCCACTGATGAAAGTACATTTTATTTGTGTTTAAACATTTTCTTTCTTTGTTAAATGACAAAATATTCCTATATTTTAATTTTTGTCTTCTGAAATTCATATGTTTCTCTGACATCATCAAACCAGTAATTATTTTTCAGGCTTATGCTTTTGTAGGTGAAGTAAAAGAGAATTTGTAGCTCTTTGAAAAATCTCTGCTTTGAGGCATGTCAGTATTGCAACTAATAGTAGTAGTACTTAGTATTAATCTAGAAGCAAAATCATTCAATTTTTTATTTTCCAATGCTTTTGCCTCCCACTGAGTATTTAAATGATTTAAAATGTCTGTTGGGTTCAATTGTACTGTCTTAATAAGTATTTTTTATGTTTGTAAGCAACACGAGCATTTATTCTTCGTTAGTATAGCTTTCAATTTTACATACACCAAAAGGGACAGCATTTTTTTAACTGGATGTTGTAAACTGTGCCAGGATTGATTCTTGCATTCACTTAGTTTATACATAGAATATATTAGGTTAGCTGGAATTGTTAATTTTCCCTTGGGGAGAAGCAAATGCTCAAGGCACTGATTGATAAATCAATAAATCTTTAGTGAGTTTGGTAAATAAGCTGTCAAGGGTGTATGTCATTTTTCCTCTAGAGAACAAATTTTAGTCAGAATGAATGTGTTTGTTTCCTTACATTGTTTTCTCCTTCAAAATAGTAAGACACAGCTGCATTTAAATAAGTCCATAAAATTGCAAGGATTTATTAAACAGCAGCAAAGATCAAGCTTTTTCTTGATATCTTAACAAAGAATTCAGTTGTTTGCATATTTGCGTTTCAACCCCTAACCTCTCCTGAGGACAAATAGATGTCTGACTATTAAGCCTAAAGGCACAGAGCTGGAAATCTGTATTAATCCTCTGAATGCTGACTAGTTTTCCTCAACATTCCCAGCATGTGTGAAGAATGTGTTTTTAGCCAGAAGGCAAACTGGCATCTAAAGCAAAGCAAGAATTTTGAAAAATAGTTGTGTTATGTATAAATTTATTTTGCCCTTAGTGTTTTATTGTTGCATATTTGTGTCATTATTTTATATTCTGTTTTCTTTAAAATATCTTACTTGAGCTTTTCACTCTTGTGAGCAAAGTGTTGGTCACTGGAAATGGAAATGTGAACTTCGTTATTTTCAGTTTCTTCTGTTCTGGACTGTGAGAAATACAGGAAGGAATTACATAGAAGATGAAGCAATTAGGAATTTTGCAAATTACAGCCTAGCCTTTACTGTTGGCATTTATTAATGAGCTGTAAGACTGCTTACGTGAGTTCACTGGATATTATAGTTCTATAATGCAGAGTTTTCAACCCAAGACTTCTGCAATGTAAAGTAGTTGTATTCATCAAATTTATATCATCTTTTTTGGTACTTAAATTTACTGTTGCTAAATTTTTCAGAGAGAACTACAGACAACCCCATTTAATAGACTTTTCAACTATGTTAATATCTAAGGCTGGAAATTTGAATTACATTTTTTTGGTATTTTTTTGTTTGTCTACGGTAGAGATGCAGACGTACCTTTGTACCATAATAGTCCAGCTAGAGGTTTCTGTAGTCAGGAGAGATGAAGCGGAAGGCCCACTGAAGTCTGCCAGGGGCCTGCATGTTTGGCTACAACTGGAGTGTACGTCACCATCTAGCTTGGTAACCTCAGAGCTCCCACCGACACAGTCTGCCACTGATGACCCTGAAAGCAGCAGACTCTCACAGTAATTATACCTATAGTTCAGATTATGGCCAACATAAAGAGCTAGTGTAAATGTTTGTTCCCCTGATATTGAGTCAGTATAGTTGCAATTGGAAGAGACCTTGAGAGATCAAGTGGTCCAACTTCCGACTCAGAGCAGGTTTGATTAGATGAGAGACTTGTCCAGTCTATGTATGTCCAAGGGTCAAGATAGATATTTGTACCCTTGTATTATCCTACCACTTCCTAACTATATTGAGTAAGGTTCAGTGGCATTGCATGCAAAATAAGGCAAGAAGTGGACAGAACCATTCCCTCATGTTTGCTGTAGTGCACCAGTTAGCCGGATTGCTCCTTCCTTTTCACAGCAACCTTTCTTTTTCTGAAACAGTATTTTGAAGTTTATATATAACCTCTCCGAGTCTGTCTGTATCAGCTTTTATACAGCCAATGTGGTTGGGTTTTTTTCCAAAGCAGTGCTATGAAGTGACAGAGATAATTTGAAGCATATCTTAGTATTCATGTTTTATGTTGCTAACTCAACGTTTTAAAGTACAGTCTACCTGGGAATAAAAAAAATCCAGTTTGTTTTCAGACCTCTTTTGCCTGGCCAGAAGAATCTGTTGCCTGTTATTGTATTTTTATTTTCAAAAATAAAAGTTTAATAACAGTTCTGGCAAAGTGCCTCAAAATGCATGATGTTAGATCTAATAGTGTGCAAAGCAGCCTGTCCTTTAAGGAGAGATAGAAAGCTAATGTAGGTGTTAAGTGGGTAACTTCAAAGTTTTAATCTCAAAATGGAATATGATGTAAAACCTTAAGCTATAAGTTTCTTTGTTTTTCCAAATAACTATTTCAAGCTTTAAGTTGATTGTGTACTTTTTTCGTATTTTTTTTAATAAATAAAAATTCTGATCACAAATGTGGTATGTTCTGTCATCTCTTTTGCTTATCATTGAGAAGATCCAATGTCAATGACTTGTATGACAAGGCAGTATCACGGAGAAATTTCAAATTAAAGCTTGAAAAACAGAATAAACATTATAATAAATTTGTGTAAATAGCATTTATGCCATCATAAAATGTATAATAGTGGCTGTTAACTGTAATTGCAAGTCTCTGTTTATATCCAATGTATTGTTGTTGATCTCCCATCTTGTAATCCATGGAATCTGTAGACTTGCTTAACATGAAATTCCACTTTTGAGAGAGAGTGGAATCAATAGAGTAACGTTTTCTCAGTTGCTTTATATATTCTTATAGTCCATTTGAGAGAAGTTCAGTATTGCAGATTTGGACATAATTGGCTCAAATCTTACCAAGTGCATGAGAGAGAAAAACAGTATACAGTTGTGCAGTTAAGATTTGTTCATAAAGAAAATGCTACCTGATTTCACAATGACCTGCCTTAGTTTAAACAGAATCTCTGAAGCATGTTATGGACAACTGTGCAAATACTTTGGTTTTTTCTTTCTTATTTTCAAATAAATGTTTGCTTGTTTTATTTTGTTTTGTTTTAATTGCACAAGCATCTTTCACAGAATGGTTGGGATTGGAAGCATCCTCTGAAAATCATCTAGTCAAACTCCCCTGGTAAAGCAGGTTTACCTACAGCAGATTGCACAGGATCGCATCCAGGCGAGTTTTGAATGTCTCCAGAGAAGGAGAGTCCACAGCCTCTCTGGACAGCCTGTTCAGTGCTTTGTCACCCTCAAAGAGGTTTTTCCTCATGTTCAGAGGGAACTGCGTGTCTTCCAGTTTGTGCCCATTGCCCCTTATCCTGTCACTGAGCACAGCTAAAAAGAGTCTGTCCCCATCCTCTTGACACCCACCCTTTTGATAATTATTAGCATTGATAAGATCCCTTCTCAGTCTTCTCTTCTTCAGGCTGAACAGACCCAGGACTGGGGAGATGAGGAGAAGGAGAGGTGTTACAAGAGGTTGAGTTTAGGAGGAAGTATTGAACTCTTAGACTGCTTTAAGATGTAGCTTGTGTATGGAAAGGGTTTGAGAGCCCACGCTGATTTCTTAAAAATAGCATGCATGTTGAAATATTAGATTTATCCCATAAGAGTCTGAATATTTAAATCAGTAAAAACCAGAAATAATTACTGAAACCGTGTAATGAGTATGAGCACAGTAACATATGCCAGGAAACATTGTTAAATACTGTGCTGGGACACAAAGGGAAGCGTAGACGGTAATGATCAATCTAGACGACCACTGGATGGCATCTTTGTACCATGGAATGACTTCTGAAAACTCACTCATCTGGACTTAGAAGTTGACTCTTGTAGGAAATTGTTTGGCAAGAATGCCAGCTTTCTTTATATATAAATGTGTGTGTGTTTCAGTATCCAAAACCAAGCTCTTTCTCATGATGAAGTTCCTCAAAGTAAAAAAGGATATACTAATAGAGATTTTCTCATTGGGCTGAAAAAATTGTAGTTCCAGCTATGATTAAAACATTTAATATCTATCTTCCATGTAACATTAAAAAAAATATACTCACAGATTGTCAATGTAAGATGGAAGGAAATTATTCTGTTCAGGGGGTTACAGTGGAGATCTTTATAAGTGCTATTGCACTAATTTTGATCGTTTCTTTGGGATCCTGGTTTGTGCCCAGATTACTTGTCTATTTTTAATTCAGACAATATTTGTTTATTTATAATGTGGTCACAGATCTGTACCCTAAATAAAAATTGGAATAGCTAAAATGCTAAGCAGAAGGAGGGTAGAAGATCGATTGTCCTTTATTCAGCTGTTAAGTAAAAGGAGAGCTAAGTATAAGCTTCACTTAAAAATAGTGTTCTTGAAGTCAAGAGTGCTACCTTGATTTTTGTATGGGTGATTGCTTGAAGGAAATGAAAGTACCTCAGTCTTGGCAACCTGATCTGGAAATACAGGATTGAGACTGTATTACTTGCTGCTAGCCAGATTGTGCATGACCGTGTGATAAATGCTTGCTAAAGCAAGTGAGATCATGGGGGCTGTGTATAGAGAGAGCGTACGAGTATCCTGCTCAGTTAATATTTTATCAAGATCCTTTGAGTTCTTGTGCTCAGGTCCTCTTAGCAGGCAGTGGTACCCAGGTGCTGCTGGACCCCACAGGGCAGCAGTGCTGCCTTCGTACCCTCAGAGTTGTGAGGTCCCACTGGGAATCAATATTGGATTTTTTTCTTTACTGTACAAGCTAGTTAATGGTTTGTGATTTGGTTGGTTTTAGCTTTATTTTGAAATTCTGGGCTCAAGTCTCTCTTTTTCAGTAGCTTCCACTATCTTACATAGTTTTGAGTTTGCACTAAGATAACTATATCAACTTGGTTTTGCCTGCTAGATTTGGGCCTTGAGAGTCCTGGGTAGATTACCTTGGATGGTGCTCATTCTATTTCAATTATTGAGCTTTTTACCCCATCCCCACCCCTCCCAAATCTTCATTTTCCCCCTTTTTCCATTGTACTTCCTGTTTTTCGTTTGTAGTTGGAATCTTTTAAGCTTTTCACTGAATATTTCAGTCACTGTTACTTGTTATGTGGCCAAGTACATTTATCAGCTGTGGTATCTGAGGGCAGTTTCACAACTGGTTGGTCAAGGCCAGAGAGTAGTTACTTCATGTATGTACTGAATGTATAGGAGCCCAGTTTCTTTGTGGTGGCTGTTGTGACCCTCCTGTCAGTATCACATATACGCCATGTGAAATGTATAAATGAAAATCCTTTAGACTCAGCATGAAAACTATCAGGGCAGGAGATCAGTTTTGTGACACTATCCTCAGGAATTTAATTTTAAGTGAATATACTCAAATGTTGTGTAATCGCTCCTAGAATATTGTTAATACGGTGTTCATGTCAGTAGTGGCTCCTCAACAGAATGTGCTAAAAGCAGATGGTTGTTTCCACTGTTAGGAGTCATAACTCATAGAGGCAGGAGATGAAAGATGCTTGGGAGATACAGGTATGGAAACTCAAATTTATTAGTCAGTACTTCCTCAAGCTGTTAGGAAGTGTATTGCGGGGGACATAGTGGCCAGGTAAGTGCTGTTATCATCTTCTCAAACGGAGCTCATTTTTTTTCTAAAAGTAGTTGACATGTTCAGCTGATTTTTGTATGTTGCCAGAGAAAAATACCAACGTGTTCAAACCACACTTGGAACACAAACCTGCTCAGAACTTGTCATGGTCAAAGCATCTTTCCTGACTATTGCTGAAAATGCTTTGGTGCCCATTTTGATAGGAGCTTGTGAAACGGGGGAGGATTCCAAATGAATGGTTTTGCTTTTAATGTCTGTGGGATTTTTATTCATTTTTACTCCTAGTTTTCAGCATAAAGAGAACAGTCAAAAGCTCTGTCTTTAGTGGTGATCATTGCCTTTAGTTTCCTGACCATTCTGGTTTCACTGGTATCACTGACTCTTAGATGGAGGAAGAGAAGACCCCTCTGTCACGCCTTCTTTTGGCACGAGGCACATTGTATGATGATTATTTTTGGAGAAACAGATGATACACAAAATGCATATATATCGCATGCAAAAATATTTTTATTTGTTTTGTTCATTATAGAGATGATGATGACATTAATGACGTTGCCTCTATGGCTGGCGTTAATCTTAATGAAGAAAGTGCCCGAATTATGGCTACCAACTCTGACTTGGTTGGAACCCAGATACAGTCCTGTAAAGATGAACCATTTCTTGCTGCTATACCTCTACATAAACGCATACTTGAAATGGGTGAGAAACATATCCTTTTGTTTTGATAGTGATTCCTTTGGAGTTCTGCAGTTCTGAGTAACGGCATGTTTAGCACTTAAGATTGGTTTTTAAGCATTTTATTATATAATCTTGTACAACTAAACTTTCAAGGTTTTTGTAACTTCATTATCTCAAGTTGGAAAAAAAAATAATACTGGTACTTTTATGCTTAGTGCTTTTCCCATGTTTTTTATATCCAAGGATCTCAAAGCTCTTTGCAAACATTAATTATTTCTCACAGTCCTCCTTCATGTTTTACACATGAGAAGATTGAAACAGAGAGGTAAAGTAAGTAGTACAGGTCACAGAGGACACCTGTGAATAACATTTAATGGAACGTTGAAGTTATCTGTCAAGATTTTCTTTCCCTGTACAAACCAGTTATTCAGTTCTTAACACCTGCATCTCTTTAGGTTCATAGTGATTTTCTTACAGCATTTTTTAAAAAGGTGTATTTATTTATCCTGTCATTTGAAAATAGAAGTTAAAAACTTTAGTAGAAAAAATAATTATTCAAAATTAGTGATGTTTTAAAGGTTAGTTATGCTCAGAATGTATTTTATATAACACATTTCATTGTTATATGTTCTAGTACCTAAGTGTGTCTCTTTCAGTGTAATTTTGGTAATATTTTCAGAGCCATCAGTGTCTTAAGATACTCTGCTCAAATTGTTCAGGAGCATAAATCATATTTCTATTAGAACTATGCTTGTATCACTAGTTAAATTTGTAAAATTTTTAGAGATCTAGTTCTCATGATTTTAAAGACCAAAATCTTGTTACAAATCAATACAGTTAGGTTTTTAAGTCCTGCAGTTACTCCTGAAATGTTATTTGTGTTTATGTTCATTGAATAAATGGAAGCCTTTTTATATTGCAGTTGCAAAGTTCTTCACTGACTTATTGTCAAACTTCGTTCTTGTATTTTAATTAATGCCCTTTTAAGTTCTCATTCAGATAAATGAGTTATTTTGCGTGCCATAGTAATGATGTTGCGATAATGTGATGATGGCTTTATGTGATGCAGTCTGGGCAAGCATATAAGTAACATTTTGTGAGCTGGCTTACCACCACCTGAGATAGGAAGCCAGCAAGATTTTAGTGAAATTTGTTTGACAAACTAATATGAGGGTTGTTCACACGATATAAACAGGTGTAAGAAAACAAAAAGGGAACAGATGTAAAACTGTTAAAAAGAATGGGAAATCAGTAATGAATTTGCCATATAAGCCCTAATGAAATGTCTGTGTGCAACAATTGCTGCACAACATGAAGCTGTAATTACAAGTGCAGGACTTACAGGAATCTGTACATACTTCAGGAGCCACAGAACCCATCACACTATTCATGGCTGCCTTTTGGGGTTTGCTCCTCTGAGAAACAAATCCCTATGGCTGTTTTTGAAGCTTTATTGGCTTTGATAATTGAAATGAAACTTTCAAAGCTTTTAAAAACAGCTGCAGGGATTTACTTCTCAAAAGCAGTGAATCCAGAAGAACGGCCACTCCTAGCGATCTCCTGCAGCCACTTTAAGAGCTTTATTTTGGCTTTACTTGACGTGGCTATGGGGTTCACTAGCGGCTACTATCTGGGATCTGTGACTCTTGAGGAGGCTTGGTTTTCACTGTGTGTGGCCAGATTTGTTGTTTGCATAGGACCACACACAAATTTAGTAGTTTGTGCTACTGGGCACTTGAATTAACGACATTGTAATTTCACGACAAAACTCAGTCTTACCATATGTTGCTGTGCCTGCGCACACCAGGACTAAGCAAAGGAGGCTGTGACCTTGTCAAGCACTTTAGGAAAAAGAAAGTATGTTATGTGAATTCTCATTCTTCTGTTTTCGTTATGCCTGTTGACATATGAGGTAAAATTCATTGTTTCTTCTTACTTTTACCCGAATATGACTTAAACAGACCTTATTTTCTACCTTTAAATCTATTCATATTTAATGATCACTTTAGTTTTAGGGCACGTTTTTAATGTTTTAGTAAAAGAGAGATTTGTGGTATGTACAGTATTAGGAAACTGCTTTTCTCTCCTTTCTCAGAAGCTAGATCTTTCAAGTTTTCTGTAATATTAATCTTCTTCTCTCTTTTCTGAGTAAGAGCTCTGTCGAGAAACTCAGTAGTGTTCCCCAAAGGCTGTTTCAGAGATTGTGCTTCCATTCACCAGAGTCAGAATATAAACTGCTAAAGTGAGAGCAGATGCTATTCAGTCTTTGGCAGTAACCACCAGCCAAATGCCTCAAAGTTATAGTGAAAGAGCTTTCTTAATATATTGTACATTCTTATCTCTGCTGTAACTTGGCAGTGTTATACAAGTTTATTTTGAATCTAAATGATTAATATTATTATTGATCCTTTTAAATGGAAGAAGTAACTGAAAGGTAATTAATGCAAAGATATTCATCCATTTCCCCCATGGTTTCTTATCCAATTTTGTATCTAGCCATCTTTGACTGGTAATCATTGCCATTTGTTCATGTAGGAAGACAGGGTTGTGACTGTTTCAAATTCTTCTTTGATGCAAAATCAAGAGTGGTTATTTCTTAGGAGAGAATATATTTCTTTTGCTTTTCCATTCAGGATCATAAAACTTTAAACCCTGATCTTTCTACATGACAGCACAGCACAGTGAAACATATGCAACGAGTTGTAAGGCTTTTGTTTCTCTTTTTGGGAGAGAAGAGAGGCAGAGGCTGATGTTCTTCGTGCATGCCATTGTACGTACAAACTCTTAAATCTTTCTGTGTCTTTAACTTTATTAGTAAAATAGGTAGTATTTATTTAAAGGACAAAATAAGCCAATCAGACCCTCACAAATAAATAATGCTGAAAAATCCTAGCTTTTTCATGTGGTTTTATGGGAGAGAAACAAGAAAAGTAACCTTAATAATTTGTAATTGTTTCACTTTTATTCATTCCTAAGCTATTTCTTGGTGGGTAAGAATGCTGTATTAGTTAGGTTTTAGAAACTAGTTTTTGACATTCTGAGTTTCCACTGTTTACTGAAAGGGTAAGCACAAAAGGGGCAACACTTTAATGAAGAAAACAGTATGACTTAGCAGGTTGTTTTAGGCATGACAGTTTTCTCTGGTTCGTAACCATCTTGTGAAAACAGAAACTCCTTGACTCACTTTATTACAGCATTGTTTCTGAGAGCAGATAAGAATTAGGCTGCACTGTGTTTTATATTTAATATTAGTGAAAGGTAGCAGGACATTGTGAAGGATGGGATAAAAGGTGGGCCTTTTTATGTTGACTGATAACTAAATCCATGGAAAAAGGGAATAGATATGTTGTGTACTTTCCTGAGGTTTTTGACTGAGAGTTGGCGGTATCTAGAACCTCCACTAGTGGTTCCAAAAAACTCTGCTTTATATGTTGTGGTCAACAGAACATGATATCCTCACAAGCTTAGAAACTGCAGAGATTTATTAATTCCCACAGCTTTTGTTTTAATTCTGATTTCTTCTACAACCAGATGATGCCATTTTGCTTTTACTTGGCTATCCCTAAAATGTCACAACTTGTGGAGAATCTTGACCATAAATTAACTGTCTTAATGCAATAATAATGAAACATAAGTTTGAAATGCTGTATTCTTTGACTTAGATTTTTTCTTTCTCTCTTTTTCTTCACTTTCAGTGTTCTTCACCCATTTTTTCTACTTCAGTTTTTATTGTTGCAGAGCACTGGCTGAATAGAATAATTACAAATGTGACATTCTAAGAAATGTGGGACTGGTTTGGCCATACTGAATATGTTTTAATTGTCCATCTTGTATTTTCAAATTATTTTTACTTAAATATGTGTGATTAAAATGTATTCAATAATCATTGATTATGTTTTTAGTTCAAATTAATACAGAATGATTTTTTTACATCTACATTAGGAAACCAATTTTTCTATGACATGATTTTATGAAATACTGTATTTATGTCTGTTATCTAGCATTGTTAGAATTTTCCTTTCGAAAAAGTCTATTGCGTTGACAACATGGCATACACCTGCAACAGTTCCTATCTCAAAGTTAGTACTGGATTCTCTTACTTCATCCATATAGATTTTTAGCCTAGAACACACATAGTGGAACAGGCCAGTTATTATGAAACTTGAAAATGTGCTGATGAATCCAGATTCTCCTGGTCCAGTAGTTAAAAGGCTTAGAGTCTTCCTTAAAACAGCTTCAGAGAAACTTGGCTTGATAGAAACAAGCCACTGTCTCTGCCAATTTAGCAGTTGTAGGGTTAGGCTGAACATAAGTTATAGATTTACCTTTTTGTTGTTTTACATGTAATATGTATTTTTTTTAATTCTGTCTGATGAAATGTTGATAATTGTTCTGCCTTGATTCTTTCTTTGTTCAGTATACTCTTGAATTGCATGTCTGCTATTAAAAAAGCATGTTAAAACATAAGGAGATAGCTTATCTGTGTTTTCTGGAGTGCATTGAATCTACTGTGTGGCATCACAGTGGCAGCCCTGTTGTGTGGATATGTATACATTTTAAATAAATAATTTGAATACTCTAGAAGGCATTTTATATTGCTAAACCATCTAAAAACTGATTGGGATATCCTTCATGGAGCCTGGCCAGTAAATTTCAGAGCCTGTCTTTAAAGCATTTGTTACTGCTTTAATAAATAGTCAGTCTGTCGTCCCTGTTTCATCTGCTTGTTTGTCAACAGTTGTATTCATGTTTGAATCAGATGTAACGGTACTATTTATGATTGCTCTTTCATATACAGAGCAGTTCTAACATAAAAGTATACTTATTTCTCTGGTTGGTTTACTTCAGAGGGTTTTATAGCTGCTTAGATTACAATTGTTGTGGGTTCTGAAATTCTCAGCTATCAGATTGCCTGTGAAGATAATTTTTTGTTTTCACTGCAATTTTTGTTGATGTGGCTTAGTCGTTTTCATTGTTGACTTTATACTTTTTATCCATGGGTTGATTTGTCTTCAAACTGAAATATTCCTTTTAATATCAGTTTTTCCACCAGCATCTTTCTGTCAGGATGACCTCCTTCAATACCTGTGGACATAACTCTTGATTGTGTTCGGAGATAGTTCTAACATGTACTTGTTCTTAAGCCGAGCACTTTGAAGTCATGCATTGTCCTAGTGACATGCTTAGTCCACTTGAAATGTACCTAGAGTGGTGGTTTCTGTCATTCTAGTTGCTTTTTCTCAGGGAAAAAAAAAGGTCATGTTAGATATTGTATAATCCAAATTGCAACTTACTGTGCATACCAAGTAAGTTGACTTTCTGTAGTTCCTGTATGTCACCTGCAGAGATGTGGCAAGTGTAGAGATTTATCTACATTCTGATATCTGGAATAGTTCTGTAACTTGGTACAGAGTTAGGGTTTGGGTTTTTTTCATTCGTGTAAAACATGCAGTTGGCTAGAAATTTTATTTAGATTAGAAGGTGTGCAGTTGTCTTATCAATGTCAATAGTTGTGATAATTTGGTTTCTTATGTTGAGGTTGGAGTCTTATTATACATGTTCAACAGAGAGTCTGGTTTTATATTCCAACTTAATCAATTGCTAATGTTACAATATTGTAAGACAATTATTTACATTCATTATTTCCTTTTCAAAGAAGGTGGCAATACATTCCCATCTTAGTATCAGCAGCAGTGTTGCCAAATAAACATAACAAGTAAGTATTTTAGCAGAATGTTAAACTGTATTGTTGTTCTTTTTTTAATAGGTCCATGATTAAACTTCCTGTTTTACAAGATGTCCCAACATGTGTTGGAATGGTAACTTCAGTACCACCTGAGAGCTTGGAGTCTGCCTTTCTGTGAAAGGTAGGGCAGCTTCTGTTCAATATTTTTTGTGTATTTCTAAGGTTTTCTTTTTATTAATCTTATTGGTCCTGTAACACTACAGAATCTGAGTTACGCTTTTAGAGGTATCACCTCTAAGTGCCAGAACTGATGTTATTTCGTCAAGCAGTAGTAGATAGGTAAATAGTGCAGATATGTTCAAACTGGTTATTTATGAAGAAAATGAAGCTGTTTCTTCAGGCTTTACTCCACTACAGAAGGTTTTACTCCAATTGAACTGAGAGCATGACCATACTGTTTTCTTACAGAAATACATGAAGAATTCAAGTTTTGTTTTTGCCATAATACCTAGCTTCTATTTTATGAATGTAGTGAAAAGCCTTCTTTAAAAGGCCTTACTATTTCTGGAAGGCACTTCTGGCCTTCAGCACCTACCAAAATATGTTGCCCAGCCTCAGAATAAGTTTGTATCTGGGCTTAAATTTCTTGGTCTCTGCAAAGGAGACTAAAATTAAGATCCTCATTCTGTAGAGGTGCATTCTGTACCAGATTAATTTATAATGTCCATCTCAGAGAGAGATTTCTGGTAGTAAGTATTGGATGTAAAATAAGAACAATAAAAAGAAAACCTTAGAGAACCATTCAATATTGCAATAAAGCTGACTTACATTATCCCTATAGGCAAACTCCACGCTCTAGAGGTGGTACAAATGTCCCCAACTCTCAGCACATGTTGGAACATCTTTGTGGAAGAGGAAGTCATTGATCAGTGAGCAGCATCTGCAAGGATCGTTTAAGGGGGAAAAAGTAAAAGGTAATATTTTCTAAAATATTTTGAAATAATTGTTCGTTACGTTTATTTGGCAATCCTGCTGCTCATACTAAGGTTGTAATATTTTCACTTCTTAAAATTATTGAAAAAAACTCATAAACTTCACTTTAGTCTTCCCTTCTCCCATGGGTTTGAATTCCATTTGTCAGCCTCCTTCATGTTGCTGAGTCTACTGCATACAAAGTCTAGATTCTGCTATAACTCATTGGCAATTTGGCACTTTTTTCAGTGTTTATAATATGGAAAGCGATAGCCTGTGGTTTTGCAGTGTCTAATGTTAAATAAGTCACAGCCAAAAATTGCAGAGTGTTAAACTGGTACAAAGACATTCTACTGGTAACGAAAGGGTATTTGTTTTCAAGGAAGTAACTGCAACACTGGATGTTGTGCCAGATGAGGTACCACCATCTGTTCTTGCACAATAACGTAGAACTGTGACTTTAATATCAACTATCATAAACTACAGCTATTTTGACAAAATCATACGACCGTGTCTAATCTGGATAAACTTCGTAGTGGTGGATGATCTGGTGATGGCACGGATTTGGTATTAATGAATGTGACACAGTGCCCTGATATTGACAACTTTTCCTCTAATCCTGAACATACACAGATGAAGATGCTGACGTTTTGAAATTCGGGTTATTGTCTTCAGCCTACTCTTCTTTTCCTTTATAATTTCCTGCATTTTTTGTGCATATCCTTTCTGACTGACAGGCCCATCCCGCCTCCTTAAGATGAGGCCTCATGTTGAGGTAGACTGCCTGGCATCGTGCTTGTTGTGGACAACTGTGAAACCTGTTCAGACATGTCACCAACAAGATTTTCATAGTGTCGGAGAGACGGTTTCTTCAGGAAAAAAAAATTGCCAAAATATCTACGTTGTTTACAGAAGTTGCTATAAAAGAACAGAAACATATGGGCAAATTCTTATACTTGAGATTCCTTTTAATCCTTGTGTGGATTTGATTGAGAGGTGTTCTGTTACTGTGAGGACTATGTCACAGGGTCTGTGCCACCGCATGTGTGTGTTGTCTTTGATGTTCTTACAACACTTCTCCGCCTCTGTCTCACCTGACACACTGTCACAGTCACAGACTTCTTGTATTTAAGCCTGGCATCCTGAAATGGTTTAGTATCTTTTGACCTTGGCCTTAGCCCAAGAAACACATTCTTCTAGCCTGTGTGAAGACAGGTAGGGGGTCTAACAACTAGCAACTAACTAACTTCTCTGTTGTTTTCTTAAGGACTCTTATTGGTGTCATTGCCATAGTAGTTCTTTCTCATTTGGTCCCTCTAACAATCTCTTTTGATTTGACTCTGTAGTAAGTAACCGAACACAAAAGTGCATTGAGACATGTGCTATTATTCATAAAGATAGTGAACATATTTTCCAGTTCTCTACAGTTAGTCTATGTTTATTCTTGAATGTTCCTGAATGTCTTTGGACATGCTTATTATGTTGTATTGTATTTATGTTTTGAGAAAACTAAGGTGAAAACAAAAACAGTCACAGAACTGTAATCCGTATATTCTCATTTGACTTGTTGGGACCTGCACCTGTTTCAGTTCTGTTCAGTCGCTGCAGCACAGGTTATTGGGATTATAGGGTAGGATCTGGATGTAGTTCTCCAAAATTTTGACTTTCAGTGCCTCCATTTTAATAACTGCAGCATCCTCCCTTCTTTTAGGATATACAAATAAAATTGCACAAAAGTAATCTTAAAGAGGAATTATTAAAAGAGCAGGAGTTAAACATCAGAATTAAGGGTAACACGTTTCCTTAGCACATTGAGATTTTTATTTCTTCTACAAGAAATTGGGTAATGCAAGTTTAGTCGCAGAAAAAAACATAGGGAAAATATTAATAGTAGTGGCTTCTGTTCATTCAGAGTTTACATTCTTTCTGTCCTCTCTGATCAAGCCATCTGAATACCAGGTGTTCTCTTCTCGTAGATGCACTGCTCATGTTCATGCTTCCATGATTTGTGGCAAGTCCTTCCATTTTCCACGCCTCCACGTACCTGAGCATAATGTTATGTGGTGACTAGCTTGGTTCTGTTAGAGAAAAACCACTAAGGATGATAAAAAGACTCTTTAGAGATTAGTAATAGCTACCTTTCAGCTGTTTAATTATCTAGCTTAGAGACAGAATTTTGGAAACTGGATTGTCTGGTTGTATATATTTTAGGTCAGACCTCTTCTCAAATTAGTTATTTCTTTTTGCCAAAAAGTATGAATTATGTGTGGATTCCCAGACTCACCCACCTGTTTCTTAGAGAAATGAAGGCTTTTTTTTTTTCATTCTTACATGACTTTCATCAAAAAACACCAGTCGTGTAAGTAGCGTTATGTAGGTTTCTCGAGAAATTAATTTTCTACTTGATGATTTTTGTTTTGTCCTGCCCCAAGTCCCAGTGACTTCCATATGAGTTTTGAATCAGCACAGAAAATAAGATCATACATTTTGGCCTGAGTTGCACATAGGTTTTTTTTTTCATGTATACAACTATTTCTCTGAGCTTTGTTGTGTTAAAATAATATGACCCCCTAGAATGGAGCTATTTTTCTGTTTTTGTCTTTACAAGAATTAAGGATATCAAATTAAATTAGAACGTGAAAGTTCAAAACAAGTATAAAGGGTTATCATCTTTTTTTTTTTTCCCCCAGGTGAGTGGTTAAGTTGTGGAACTCTTAAGGTTTTGCAGGTTCAAAAAATTACTTGAAAAATGGGAAAAAAATTCCATCTTGACCTAATAGAAAGATAAGAACCTTTAACTTAGGGTCAATGTGGTTGCATAATTATCACAGAACACATTTTTTTAATAGTCTAAGGTCTTTTTTTTTTTAATAGTGCTAGAGCAGCATCTCTCACTACTGCTGTTAGAGAAAGGGTGCCAGACTATATTAACCAGTATAACTTTTCTTAACTTTTTATACAGTTATATAAATACATAACTATTTATGATGGTATGATTTTTACTGAATAGGCTAAATCCACTACAGTAGCTGAAACAAGCTTTATAAGTAGTTTTGTATTAGTACATTCACACTCCAGAGCTTTTGAGTCTTAGTTGAATCTTACTTTGCCAAAACAATTCGGTTGGCATTTACTTTGGAGGGATCAGGAGGAGAAGAGAGTATTAAAATTGTTGTAACGTTTATTCAGAATTTTTATTCCTTTAGGTTACATTACAGTTATATGGCTGGTTATCTTTTTTTCTGCTGTGTCTTGCCCTGAAAATGGCTATGTATTTTGAGGACTTTTAGTCAGTAAGTTTTGGGATTTGTTATTTTATTTTTTTTAAGTAACTGATATTTCACCAGTTTCTCAATTTCACAAAATACTTCGTGGGGAATCATCTCAAGGTCGGTAGTTTGAAGAAGTATAGAACAAATAATACGCCCAGCAAGTCCCGAGTTCTCAAGAAGACTGTCCACTTTTGTCCAGAAGCCATCTTGTGAGATAATTTTTGTCTTGTGAGAGGTGGCATGCTGTTTTACAAACAAGCTTACTGAAGTAATGAGCGTGGAGTTTTCTGTTACTTAACAATCACATGGTGATAAGATGTCATTCTCTTTAACAAAGTCGGTTTATTACCTATGAAGCTGAACTGGAAGTGCAGTGTTGAACACCATCAGATACTGGTTTACAAAATCTTTCCCATTCCAGTTCAGGGCTGGTTTGGAGCTGTGGAATATATCTTGGCCATCTGCCCCTCACAGAGGGGTGCTGGTTTGTACCTGCTAGAGGGAATAATTTACCGAATCTCAAAGCACTTGGCACCGATTCTCGCAAGTTCGGCAGGAAACACTCCCTAGCCTGTGGCTTCCCTAAACACACTCCAGGTTAGAGGTTCCTCAGAGGCGCCTGCTCAAATGACTTCATTTGGATTGTCTGTTTTTGTGAAGGAAGCAACTGAAGTTTTTTGGTTTCTCCTTTCTTCATCCTATCTTCTAGCACCACACAGGCTTAACAGTACAGCAAGTCAACATTTATTAAATTATTTATGCATTTAGTTAGTAATCATTTTATTTAAAGAACTGAAACCAGAAAATTATAACTAAAATTATCATACTGTTTCTTTTGCCTGGGATCACTAGGAATACCCCTAGGAATCTCTAATCCTGATCATCAGAACTAGTGATTTGTTGGTTGCACTATCACTCTGTTTAACAAGCTTTTCCTTCAGTTTGTAATACTTAGTCTATATGGGGTTTTGGTAGCCCCCCCAATAGAACCTCGGGGTATTTTGTACCCAAACAACCTCCTCAATTTTTTCTTTTGTTGAGTTCCATCCCCCATTCTCTAGCTTAATATTAAGATCAGGTTTTCCCTTTGATAGCAGTATGAATGCAGTATTGATGGATTACTCTGTAGGCTGAGAACACTGCTAGATGGGAGATGTTCCCCATTCTCAAGTTCCAACTGATTAGATTGGGACAAGTTCAATAATTACAATTTATGGCTTCTCAGGATGCCAAGGATTAATATAATAGTATTAGACAAAGCACCCATTGCTTTCTGTTGGTTTCATGACCTGCTTTCTGTAGAGACTACACATGGTGTGTCTTAGTACGTACAAATATTGCCTGTCTAGTTCTAGAAGGTGAACTGCTCTCCCTGTTCCCCCCAGTTTTTTCAGCTGTTAGTCTGCAGAAGTTCCTATATGGCATAAGACTTGAGCAGTAACTACTTAACTGATCATGTTGTATTTAATTACACTTAATTTTACAGAAATTAAGGTGTTTTAAATGTTTCGTTGCTGTCACCTACAACAGAACTATGAAATCATCAGTTCGCCTTATGCTATTGTAAATGGAGGAGTGGAATTTATTAAAGAATTGCATTGTTTGGAAGGCTACAGAAATTCAGGCAGTGTTTTTTCCAATACCTTGCTTTTCCTGATGGGAAAAAATTGCAGAGGGACTGAGGCATGTAAAACTGTGGTGGTTCTGTTGCGATAAAAGAGGAAGAGGGTTTGACCCTAAAACTGTAGGTGCAGTCCAAGGGTATGTGGTAGGTAGGCAGGACCAGATGCATCTTTCTTGCATTGTTCTAGATCTGATGCTGTTGAATGAGGTTAAATGAAAGTTTAAGCAAATATTGTCCCAGATTCAAAGGAGATGGACGTCCGTGATTTGTTTCCATCTTGCAGCATGCAAGTCAGTTGTAAAGCAGGAAGAGGCCTGGACCCAAGATGTCTGGTTCCAGTTGCATCTTGGGCCAATATTTTATGCACAGAATTTAAGAAATTGCTCCTGATTTTAAGATGCTAGCAGAGAGTCCTTTCTGCAGTTCTGGCTGACCTGTGATTAATGCAAATAGAGACTAATTATGCACTCTCCCAATGTTTCTGTTGAAAGACAAGACAAATTCAAGCCCTAAATACATGCTGTTTAACTGTTTAAAACCAGTTCTTCAAGGTTTTTCTGTTTTAAGTGTAAACGTAAAGAGGTTTTATACAGGCACTTAATAATTTATCGCATCAATAATCAGAGTCAGATCTAATGTTTTACAAATAATTTTTTTGTCTTTGATCTCAATCCTGTCAGTCCTCTTAAAGTATAAATTATTAAAGTAACTTTTTGATTCTTTGAAAGCCTATCTGCAAAGATAGTATTTTTCATCTGATTCTCAAATAGAGCAGTACTCTTCTTACAATTTATTTCAGTATTTTTGATCAATAAAATATAATTAAACTTTTAAAGTACAGCAAAGCCAGTACCTTTCAGATAGCTAAGCAGATGATAGCACTCTTCAGATTTTTCACTTCTTGGGACCTGAAAGTTTTCGCTGGCAAGGTTTGGGTGCTTTTATGTTTGTAAAAAACAATCTTGGGCTAGGGACACATATGCCAATATCAGAATAATATTGCTGAACGTTTTTTCCCTCAAGGTTTTTGGAACTTGTGTATAAGTTCTAACTTTATAGAAGCTCCATTGCAATAATATCTCAAACTTTTAAATAGATTATAGTTTATTTGTAACAAAAAAAATTCTAACACACTTTCTTTGCATACTGTCTCATATCATGATCTTTATTAATTGCTGTGTGAACCATGGTTTGCTATCAAAGCTTCCAGACATGTAATTAAGAATTAATATGTAGGCAGGCTTTATTTTGTTGTTCTGTAAGTGCTTGGCATATTAGAAATTTGCTTATTTAAGGATATTAATTTGTGTTCCCTCATATTGTTCATACAGGATGGTGTGGCTCAAGTGACTGCTTTAGTAGCATTTGATGCCTCTGAGGATGTGTTGAAACTGAGTCTTGCCACAAAGAGCTGAAATGGTCGTGCAATCAATCATCAATTCTTTATGGTCTTGTGCAGTTCTGGTGTAGTAGAGATCTGGCAAGAGCACTTGAATGAAGAACGTGACCTTACTTATGTCTTTAAAAATACAAAAACCCAAATTCAGAGAGATTGCTTAAAATTATAGCTTGGAGCATTGCTTTGCTCCAGCTCCATTTTTGTTGTTATCCTTGATGAAGTTTTTATCATAGCTCTAGGAAAAATTCAGAATTCCATTGCTAAAGTAATTTTAAAGACTTGAAGCATATACTTGTTACCAAAATTGTATACGTTTAAGAAATACATTATTTGAAAACAAGGAACTCTTTCCAAATTACACATTTCTTGCTTTTTTACTTTGAAGTGTGTGGCTCCTTACTGGTTTAAATGCAGAATTTTGGTCACAAAAAACTACAACTTAAGATGGCCACATTATCAAACTTAAAACATATTAAGAAGATAGTCTAAAAGTCAGAAACGTGTTCAGCTTTTTTAACAGAAGGCAGATGATAGTCTTTTGATAAAAATAAGTTAATTTTTTGTTTACTCTTAATTTTCTCATTGGGTTTCGTGTTTCTGTATGTATGTAATTGTATGTGTTACGACTACTTATTGCCATGATCAGATGGTGCAATTAAAACCAGAATCCAGAATGCTGCGACCTAAATGAAAATATCTGTAGATGAAGCCACTGTCCAGTGACTTGGTCAGGAAAATGAATATTCTGTTGAGATTATGTTTAGTGATACAATTAAGTATGTATAGTACTATAAAAGATAAGTGTGTGTATATGCACAGTTCTTAAGACTATAAATTATATTTCTCTTCCCACATCATCATCAGTCTAGGGAATCTTGCAAAGGGAAGAGAAGCCTTTCTGTATTAAAACTGGGAAAAGTAATTATGCACACTAGAAGAATATCTCAGGAATTTCGTATTTAGAGATCAGCATTATTTTCTCTTGATGGCAGACAGAATTCCAGTATGCTTTTTATACATGAGAGTGGATTAAACTCAGGAGGAGATGTAGCAGTGAAGAAAAAAATACTAAGGCTTTAATGTAGAAAGATATGAAAATTGACAGTTTCCAGCCCTTTGCATAGATTCCATTTCTACTTGGCATTTTCTCTGAGTAGCAGAAAAAAAGATGATCTCTGAACAGTGGTATCAGAACTTTCCTTAGGTCAGTGGATCAATGAAGTACGTGTGACTGTTTATGAAAGTATACCTAGATCAGCCTTTCCAAGTGCAGATGAGATTGTTGTTTCAGGAGCATGCTGGCAATTTTCCCATCCTTGCCCCAAGTACAATCCAAGTATTTAAGTAGTGTGCCAAATCTTCATGTAGTGTACAGCTTTGGAATGCACTCTGCTTCTGACATCCTATGCTAACGGGGTTTTGACTGATGTAATTTAGAGCAGGGAAGATGTGATGATGCTTCCACACATGATGAATGTTGTGCATGACAAGTTGACTTTAAAAAAAATTATCTTTTTGTCTTTTTTGTAGTCTGTTTTCTTGATGCTAATTCATTTTGGGCGAAAATTTATTTTGTATTCTTTTTCCCTTTAACTGTTTTCCAACAAAAGCTAGCCTTAAGTGATTAACAGTCTATTTGCCTTCCTTCTCTCTCTCTTAAGGTAACTTTTGAATCCATTGATAAAGCAGCAACTAGATAGCCCCTCCATGTGTCCCAGTAGAGGGGGAAATCGACTGGTTTTTTCCTTTTCTTTGCTCTTGTGTCTGGTTGACTGCTGGTCAGCATTCTTGTACAGACTGGCCAGGATATCCTCAGGGTGAGCTGAATGTGCCCAGCCAGCAAGCTGGACAAATACGGACTGGGAGACATGCCAGGGGGCAAGTGTAGATGTATGAGGGAACTAGGAGTATTGCGCAATAGTAAGCAATATGGGAGGAAGTTGGAGCTATGCAGGAGGACAGGGATCATAGAATTGCTCAAGTTGGAAGAGAGCATGAGTGCTCGTGTAGTCTGATCTCTTGCTCAAAGCTGGGTTAACGTTAAATTCAGACATGGTTGCTTAGGGCGTTGTCTGGCTGAGTCTTAAAAACCTGGAAGGTAGGAGAGTCTGCAATCTTTTTGTGCAGAGTGTTCCAGTACTTAATTATCTTCATAATGTTCATTAAAGAGTTCTTCCCTGTATCCAGTCAGAACCTCTGCTGTTTCCGTTTATGAATTTATTTCTCATTCTTCTTCCAGGTATCATTAATAAAGAGTCTGACTCCATCTTCTGAATGACCTCTCCCCTAAGCCTTCTCTTCTCCAGAATAAAGAACCCTCAGGTTCTCTTCATCTACATCATATGCTCCAATGCCATAACTGTCTTGGTGACTTTTCCCTGGACTCGTTTTTCCAAGTCTTCCTTGTACCGGATGACCCAAAACTGACTGCAGTATTTTAGATGTGGACTGAGGGCTCAGTGAAGAGGAATAATTACTTTCCTTGATGTGTTGCTTACTGTTGATCTATCTTTTTGCTGTTGATACAACCCACGATGTTGTTAGTCTTCACTGTTGCCAGCATGTACTGCTGAATCCTGGTTAACCTATTGCCCACCAGACTCTCATGTGCTTTCCATCCGTGCTACTATCCTGGTAGGCAGTCCCCAGCCCATATTGCTGCAGACAGTTGGTCCATCCCAGATGCAGTACTTGGCATTTGTTTCTCTTGAATTTCATGAAGTTCCTGCTGGCCCGCTCACCAGGTCCTCCTGACTGGCAGCCCTTCCCTTTGCACCGCTCAGTGTGGTGCCATCTGCAAACCTGATGAGGGTGCTTTGTGTCTCCCCCTCCAGGCCAGTGACAGAGATAAGAAAAAAGGGTAAGACCCAGGACAGACTCCTGAGGGACTCTGTTTATAACTGGCCTCCAGGTAGGTTTTTGGACTTCAGAATATTGTGTTGAGGTATTTCAGGAGCAGAAAGTTACTGGGATATTACAGAAGCTGATAGAGGCAGTAGGACAAGAATCTTAAGGAACCAGGCATGTCAGGGAATGGTCCTTTGATTATGGATGGATTTCTGAAGTGTTGAATGGCAATATAATGGTTGCATTTACTTAGAACAAAAGTCTTTAAAATTAGGAAGACCTGTGTTGTGAAAAAACCAAGATGGTGATAGTTCTTTATTATGAAAGAATTCAGAGGTTGGGTAGTTCTAGTTACACTGCTGAAATTCAAAGAATTATTATTATTTTAACAATTATTCATTCATGCCCTTACCCAGAATACTTGGCAGAATTTTCCATCTCAAACCTCCTTTTCTGGATACTAGTTAATTAAATTTCCCTTCTTACTTGCATTTTATCTTTCAGACTAGGTTTTTTTTGATTGATAGCTTTGCTTACACATGTTTGCCTAATAAAATGGTGCATGCTCAAATAGGTCTTGATATTGCAAGTTTGACTTGCACAAATAGCTCCTGCCGATATGAACAGGCCTGCTGACTTCAAGGACTTAATTTGCCTGAGTACCAGTTGCAGCATTGGGATCTTAATGTGTATGTCTGCTTTCCATTATACGTTCAGCTTTCAGCAACTTCAGTGGAATTTCATCTCTATTACAGAGGACAAATTGGGCACCAAGAAAGATTTAATTATTTTTTTTAGCGATAAAGCACGAATCAGTTAAAAAGCATACATACATATTGCTAAAATCCTTAAGGTAACATGTACAGTATGGAGTCAGTGATGGCTTAAGTTAGTTTAAGAGATAACGACTTCAAAGAATGATTAAAAAAATTAATATCAGAAATGTATGAGATAGAGAATTGAGCTCTGGGAAGTGGGGAATGATGTGCTGTGGTGATGTAATAAAATATACATTTAAATAGGCGCTGCAGATCAAAAAATGAGGAAGAGACGGGGCGAGGGAGAGCTGCAGGAAACGGAATCCATTTCATGGGGCGCGGCGAGGCGCAGGCCGGGCTGTAACAGCCGTGTCCACAAACACCATCCGCAGCAATCTCCACTTCGGGCGGGTTCGCCCCCTGCCGGCGGGGGCGGCGCTCGGCCTGCGCGCCGTGATTGAGCGGCCCCGGCCCGGGCCTGACAGAAGCCCAGGGTGATGCTGAGCGCTGCCAGCTCCGCTCAGATCACAGCGCTGGAGTAACAGAAGTGTACATCCATCTACGGCCGCTGCTCACTTCTACGCCTTCATTTTTTAGACATGTGATGGTTTCTTGCTCTTGAATTTGGCCAGGAAAAGATAGGAATGCCTCTCAAAATGCACACTCATTCGTAAGCCTCTCAGGTTTGTATTTGCTCAGGGACCCCTCCCACCAGCAAAGATTGCTTCTGTAATTAACTGCTGAGGAAACATTCTCCAAAATATTCTCAAATTTCCTGTAGTGTTTTGCATATCCATTAACATATCACAAACAAACATATTCATAAACATTTTTGTGTTTGTTCAATGGAAAACTGATTCAGTGTAGTCAGAGTATTTACTCTTTTATGGTGGGTCAAGTCCGATAATCCATGCACAATGCAACCACTGATTTTTTAATACATAAAATAGATGTGTGCGTGTTTCTGTCTGGAAAACTGTCCCACTGGGACTGCTTGTATATATCTTTGTAGGACTATAGTTTAGATTAATATGTACTTACATGTACTAACAAATTTATATCCAATACTTTTGATGAATTTAGGAATTCTTAAGCATTACCCTTATTCTTGTTTCTGTGTCATAAGCAGTTTTTTATTACATTAAGCTGTAGAGTGTTTGCTTTTCATATAAACACAAAGTATCAAATGCCCAGATAACTACAAATGTGTCGCTTAGCAGTGTCTGGGGGACAACTGGTGTTTTTAAATAACTGTTGTTAATGTAATACTATTTCCTCATATTCCTAAAGAATTTCTTATTATCAGTAATACGCCAATAGTGTACGTTACAGTGTGCAACAATGTGCTTTGGGGTGCAGCCTCATCTCATTGACATGAAATGGATCTGCGTTAATGCTTTTGAAAATAAAGGAATTGCTTTTTCTTGTGTAGAACAGAGAACTTAAATTGGTTCATACTCTCTTATACTTTATTGTAATATACTAGGATAAACTTCAGTAAAGCTCTTAAATGCTAAGTAGTAAAAAAAAAGTGTGCTGATTTCTCTTTCAAACTTTAAAGTGTAGTCACACCTCTTTTCAAGAGGTCATGAATGTATCAGCCAAGCTGCATAAATACACTGTCACGGATTTTTCTGTTCAGAAAAATGAAGTTAAGACTTTATGTTCTTTACAGGTTTGGGGGTTGACTTTTTTTGTGGGGGCTAAGCTAATTCTGTTTTGTTTTGGTTTTTTTTTGCTTTAGCTAAAAAACTAGGAATTACTGATGTGCCGGCTGAGGTGGTTACTTTTATTTCCCATGCAACACAAAACAGATTAAGAACAGTGATAGAAAAAGTAACAGTGATAACCCAGCACCGAATGGAATCATACAAAGTAAGTGTGCAAAGAAAGGTATTGTGTGTTATGGAACAATGCAGTGCGATGCTGTTTTCTCTTAGCACACGGTAGGTGTTTTGTGTTCATTCTGTGTGCAAAGCATGGTTTAATTACTTCAACGTGTAGAAAGTGGTGGGATGATAGTGCTGCTTACCAGATCTGTCTCCTGTGGCAGAAATTGTGTGTAGAATTATGTTTTCACTTCTGTGCTAAAGTGTCTAGCATGGAGCATCTGTTTAGCTATTTCTGCTCATGGATTGTGACTGAGACTGTTGATTCTTGAGGTCTTCTTTTTTGACCAAGGTAACCCTTGATTGAATCAAAATTGCTTCAATATATAGGAATCTATACTATATATATATATAGTTACTATAGTAACTTTATGTGTCTTTGACTGTAGGAAATACTAATATTTTACAAAAGCTACCAATTTATCTTAAACCAGCAACTAAAGAATTCAGCTGTAAATTCTTCAATATAATTAAACGACGATACTCTCTTTGATAAGAACATTTCAAGATAAAATGGTACTCTGATTCCATTGTTAGTGATTGTATTCTTGAAGAAAATGGAAACTATTTTGATATCTTAAATCAGGGGAGCAAGTTAAATAAGAATCTGCAAACCAATTTGAAGTTCAAATAAATCAAGCATCTTTGTTGATAAATGTGAAATAGCTTATTTGATAAAAGATGCTAATAGGTGTTAAACTGGTGTAAAAGCAAGGTGGCAATAACTGTAGTTGTATGTTGTGTCTAAGGTGTATTATGGTTTATTTAGTGTGTATATACATTGAGTAGCCCTGGTTTGAGGTTTTTTTACATGGTTTGGACTTTTTTGTTGTTGTTTTCTTTTCCTTGAATGAGAGTCTGGTTGAACAGCTTCCCAAACCCAAATCACAGACTAATTATGTGTGGCATTTGCAAGAACACTTCTCTTTGGGTTCTGTAATTAGAACATTACTGTGATAGAAAAATGGATTTAAAAAATTACAGGCCGCTATGCTCGTGTATTACCTACACTTACATCTTTCCTCGCCATTGATGGGTATATTCTGCTATATTGGACTAAAAGTAAAATCTGCGTTTTTTTCCAATATTCTTCATCAGCTTCAGCAGTGTTAAATTCTTCCTTCCTTCTCCTTAGGATGGCATCCAAGAAGAAAACACTTCACTTAGTCCATGTTAAGCCAAAGATGCGTTTAAAATAATATCTTAACAGATTCTTAGAAAAAAGACATTTGTGTTTTTTCTGATTGAACCATAGCAATTTTATTGTTTTCTGTACATTTCTCAGTTAATGATTTTCTTTGATTTCATAGCATTGCAGTCAAAAAGGAAAACACTAAGCAGATAAATGAGATGGAAGTAATATGGATAACTTATTTTTCTGACTGACATTCTGAGTGTTCCCCATGTGGCTTGTGTCAAAAATTCTTGTTGTTTGTTGGGTACTAGGAAAACTTGTATGGTCTTAGATGTCATAAAGTTCTTCTATTTTAATTGTGATTAGAGGCTTATTTTCAACTGAATTTTTAGCTTTAATGCTTTTATAATGCTACATCTTGATCATGTCTGTTACTAGATCAAGAGGAGTACAAATAAAGAAATTACAGTTTATAACCAGGCTTATATCCTGTATCTAGGATTGTTCAGTAATAGAGTTAAGCATCTTAGAGGTTTGTAATCAGTAAGTCTGTTGGATTTATTTTTTTAACTCTTTGATGTCTCTGATGCTGATAAGTTGATCCTTGGTTTTTTACTTTGCTTAGCTGTTAATTAAACAATCATATTCTAGCTGCATTATTAAACGTATGCTGGCTTCATTCCCTTGAGCTTAAGAAAAAAGAGAGAAATCTTTTTTATTGTTAGTACAATGGAAAGATTTTAATATATAACACCTATAGTCATCTTTAAATGCATAGTCCTGATGAGAATGCCTGTTCTTGTAAACCATGGTTCTTATTTTACAGGATGATGAATGGTACGAACAAGCTACAGATGTCCGATCACAGTTAAAGTTTTTTGAACAGTTGGAGCGTTTGGAAAAGCAAAGGAAAGATGAACAAGAGAGGGAAATCTTGCTAAAGGCTGCCAAGGTATCTGTTTTACTCTAGTTTATTAAACTATGTAACAATTCATAGTCTTGAAACATTTATTTAATTTTGTGAAATTTGTTCCATAAACACATTTTGCTTCTTACAACAAAAAGTCACTGCTGTTGTAACAACACAGCTTTAATTTGGTAAGTCATGCTCTCTTATCTATGAGGACTCCAGACCTACCTGACTGGAATGCTCCTGCGTTTTTGAGATGCAGCTCTGAATTTGTTGAGTTCTGGGGAACAGAGGACACAATGACTAACATTTCAAAAAAAACTTGGTGAAATATTTTTCACAATTGCCTTTGAAATTTAATAGATGCCAGGGTTTCTGTGCCATCTGAAAGTCATAGTCTACGCTTCTGGTATTTAAGCACAATCAGGAAATAGTTACAGATTTTTTGGAGCCTTTTTACTTCTTTAGCTTCTAGACTTTATATTCTTTACTCTAGACTCCTTAAATGTTTAATTTACTGTTTTCATTCTTAATGCTTATTTTTTAAAAATAAAGAAATGCTTTGTTGTTTTTTTTTTAATCCTGTTTTCTCCATTCAGTGAATGCGTTTTGATGAATCATGTTTTCTTGTTTATTATGTTGATTGGTTTTCTTTAAATGGACATGAAGGAAAATCCAGTAGTGTGTTGTTCTTAGTTCAGAAGCGTTTCCCTGACTGCACACAGGCTGAGCAGAGGCTGGGTTAGATGACCTCCTGTTGTCCCTTCCAACCTGAATTACTCCATGATTTTATGTTCTTTAGTTTTTTGGGGGGGAGTTGTTTGTTTTAGTTGTGTAAAATGTGAAGTCCTGTGAAGTAAAAATTTAGGAAATACATACATGATCAACTGGTTTCATTCCTGTAGATTACAGAAAGAGCAAACTAAAGAATTCTACAACAATCAGTTACAAAAGACTCACGTCGGACATCGGCAAAATACAATTTTTCATTCTTAGAACAGAATTACTATGTACTGGTTCTTACCCAGGATCTGGGTTTTTATCTGGTCTTCTATAAACTTACCTAGTTGTCTAAGGAGATCTAAATCTTTGTGGAAAGAATGCAGTAATTGTAATGACACAGTTATTAAATGGATACAGTTAAAATCTGCCCCAGCTGCCCTGAGAACTAGTGCCAAAGATCAGTAACTATTTCATGTTTGTGGCTTGGTAGATTTTGTGTTTGCAAAGGGGGGTAATGATTAAACTGGCTCTGGAGACTGAAATCCCCACTGTTCAGAGACGTTGTTTCCCCAATCATGGCATCTTTGTCACCTTGACAGTGTTGTGTCTTTAAAGGTCAGAAAACTTAGGATTTTTAAATGAGATTTCTGTTTCTGCTTTTTTTTCCTTATAGATTCATAAATCTAAAAATCAGAAAATTTTTCTTTTAATTATAACTGCAGCTTCTTAGAGCAATTTTTTTCTCTTGTACATGTTTTGACATGTTATTTTGCAACATGTTTTTAAAGTTATTCAGCAGAATAATTTTAGCAAAAGTTTCAGAATCACCTGCTAGGGGTACCTCATCTGTTGTCTTGTGTGGAAGAGCATAAACAGGTTTAACTTGCACAGTGAAAATTCTCTTTTCATTATTTACACTTCGCAGCCTTGTTAACAGCCAAGGTCCAGGTTTTGACAAAGAATAAGATAATGAAGGAAACATTCTTGGCATTGGATGGTATTAAATAATCAACGTAACAGTAAAATAGTCAACGGAAAGATGATGAAAAAGGAAGGAATAGATTGAAATGAAAGGGGAGTCAGCACGAGTCTTTGGGAAGCTTCATAACCAATTTGGTAATTTTGCATTAGAATTCAGTAAGGGGTAAGAAAAGTGTGTAAATGGTGGTCAAAGAAAGTGTTGGGTTTGCGGGATTTTGTTGTTGGTTTCTTTAGGAGGAGAAAAGAAAATATTTGACCCTAGTGTTCTGATTGATCTGCAGCCATAATTTCAGTTGTTAAAGTAGGATGTGATTGCAGAATTTGTAAGCACCCAGATGGGGTTGGGTTTTGCTTCAGGAATTGTTTTTCAGAGAATGAGAGAGAAAATCAGATGGGAAGATAAAGGTGGCGGGAAGAGGTGTGTTTCAAAAAATTTTGAATTTTTTTATATTCTAGAAAAAGTCCGTATCCACTTAAAGATACTCTTGCAGCTTCACATTTATTTTTAAAACAAAATAGCAGTATTATTTGGCTTGTTAAATGAGAGACTATTACAAAATCTTACGTTCCATGCCTGGGAAATACTTGAGAAATAGAAACTTAATAGCACAAGCTTAGAAGAATGATGACTGATGTTTGCATTCCAGTGAGGTATTTTAAGGGAAGACAAACTTGACAGAAAAGGAAAAATTGTAATGTATGCTGTAGTAGCAATGCAACATACAATTTCTTTTTAATTAAATCCCTAGAAATTGAAAGCAAGGCTATACTCATCCAGATATGATGGGTCAAATACAGAAGCTGTACAGGGACAGACTGCAGCTGCCTTGATTGTCATTACTTTGGGGTTATCTTCCTGTTATGTGAATAATAGGGTAAAAGAAAAATGGCACAAGGAGGGGCTGTCTTGTGTATAAACACAGATGTAGAGTGCAGTCTCTTCAAAGAAAACATTTGAGAGAGTGGACTCTACCCTTGTGTTTTCCCAGTGAGACCCCACTGGCCGTTGTTCCCACGTGTGCGCAGGAGCAGAGATCTTTTCAATCTGTCTTTGGTGGCTGGTATGGAAAATCACAAGAAGAGCTAAGGAAAGTCTTAAGACTGCAGAAAGGTCAAAAGCCAGGCTAAAATCACTTGAGGAATTTACCTTTACGTTTGACATGGTGTGTGTTGTGTGGACTTTCTAAAAGAAACAAAAAACAAAACCAAACAAAAACCCACCCCCACCTAAGCACAGATCTTGCTATAGTAAAAGATGTGTTCCTTGCTGCTTTCATAGCTGTTTCCAAAACCTGGAAAACACAAGCTGTGTGTGTCAAATTGAATGAGGTTCTGGTTCTGAGCTAATAATGGAAACATTGCTGGCAGCAGAGGAATAGGAGTTTGTAGTTGATTTGTTTGTTTGTTTGATTTTATTTCTGAATTGTTTTTTGAAAAGAGTGGTGCGTTCTACAGTAAAGAGGTACAACTTGGTGTTGTCCTTGTTTTCAGAAAATCAGTGAATAATACTTCTATGATATTATCTATAATAAAGTGGATTGTTAAAATTACTGTGTTAATTCATATGCTCAAACTGGCTTAAGTGCATGTTTGTTTTAGTATCAAATTATTTTTGAAAGTTAATTTTCAATATATACATTCTGTTAGTCTATTATTTTGAGTGTTCTGTAATAGCAACACCAGCCTGTCAAATTTTGGAGTCTTAAATACAACTATCACAGGAGTAAGATCTGGTCTATAGAAAGAGTAATTGCGTAAGTAAATAGAAAATGAAGTGCAGTGTTGTTTGCAAAGTTAATTAGTGTTTGTGGATGATAGTGATTTTTATAGTGCTATAGGCTGAAGGGCTTTTTTATTGGAGAGAGATCATTGAAATTTGGCAGTGCAGATTTCCTTGCGCACATCCTGACATTACTTGAAGGGGCTGCCTCTTTGAGCCGGAGATGAGTTCAGCCGTCATGGCAATTTAATCCTCACCCTCTCCTCTGAGCGCATGGTGGATGTAACGCAGCTTTCCGCAAGATGAAGCACTCTGAACGGAAACTTATAACTCACTTCTGATGAGATGAGAGCAAAGGGGGAATTATTGTGTTGAGATAATTTTCTGAATTTTTAGAAATTTGTTACTTCAATTTTAATTATTTTAAAATAAATCTTTTTGTAGACCTGTACTCTTGCATTCTGCCTCGCTGTGGTCGTAGCTCTGAATAGGGTTTTACCTTCAGCTATGCTGCTTTTAACTTTCACTTTTTATTAACAAAGCTAATGTGAAAGCAAAGTGTTTCATGTTGCCAATTTAATTTCTTTAATTAAAAGTGAAAGTTATAAGCTGGTACAGCCGTGGGTGAAGTTCTAATGTCATCAATGGGGAAAAATAGGTTTAAAATTGAAACTGTTGGCACAGCAGTGGCTCTCAATAGTACAGCACCTGCAGTTGTGACTCTTAACTTTAGTTAATGAAAAAAGATGAATTTGAAGAATTAAAGACTCCCAGTATATGTATTGGGAAGTGGGAGTGGAGCTGTAGGTGCCTTAACTGGGATGAGATGTTGCTGAATGCAGGAGACAAGCATGTGTTTAGGAAAGGAGACCCTGTGAGACATATTCTGACACAGGTATAATGAGCTGAGACTTCAAAATGATTCTGGATCTAGTAAGAGGCTTTTTTTGTTAGTGGGACAAAATTTAACAGCAATCCAGCTTTGAAATTACAAAACACAACAAAATATTGAATAATGATCATAATTAAATACATCATAAGGACTGTCAGTATCCCTGTCTGCATAGATGCACAGAATATCCTCCAATTTTTAAAATATTGCATATATTTAAGTATTAGATGAATTAGAAATACCCTTATTATTTTAGAAATACTGATGCTTTCTAATTTAGAACAATTCTGCAATATAAAATCCCTTTTTTGAACCTGCGCTGTTACATGTGTAATTAGATGTCTGCATTTGTAACATTCTTCCTTTACACAAGCAAGCGGGTAAGCCGAGGTTTTGAACATTAGGGAGTTTGGTAACATGTAAATGAAACCCCATATTTCTAATGTGGTTTGAATCCGCACGTTTAACATATGCTGCTTTTCATACTTTCAAAGTCCAATATTTCCATAGACCTAATGTGATCTATGCAGTTTTCAGATAAATAAGATAGCAAGTTCTCTAGCACAAAGCACTTTCATTCTTAACTATTAAAATATTAGGCTGTCTGGTCTAAGAAAAGCAGTTTGTGTTTGGGAGAAATGTTAACAAACCTGGTTTGGTGAATAAGTTCTCAGTCGCAGACAGCATTTAATGCATTTAAAAGTATGTTATCTGGTTAGGATCAGTCCTAGGTTTCTCTAAAATCACTTTGGGAAGCTAGCTTGCTTCTAAAGGTTTTTATTCATCAACATGAAAATATATTACATAAACCCAGCTTTCTTTATTTACAGATCTAGACATGAAGAGAAGAGAGGGGGAAGGGAAAGGAGTTGTGATAAATCCCTTGAAAGTTGTTGAGTTTGGGGGCTCTGTGGTTGGTTGGTATTTCTGAAGCTTTAGAGGAAGGAGGCATTGAGGCATTAAAAGGTTTTGAGAAAACGTTTCACAAAACAGGTGAGATGCACCATATGAAGATTTGCATCATAGAGGGAAAGGAAGACAAAACCTTCTGACTTCAAAGAAAAGAAATTGAACTGGAATTAAACAGTAGGAATGGTTAGGCAGCAGCTTGATGAAAGTAAGTGTAAAATATTAAAATAATTGGTGAGTGAAAATGGTGACATATAGACAAGCACTACAAGAGCTGAGCAGCAGCAAAATTGTTCAAACTCTTGAGAGGGAGAAAAAGATGTTCACGTGTGGAATGGAGTGTGAAGAGAAGCCAGTGACATTTTTAAAGCTTATCTAGGCACCTCTATTAAGCTTGACATTTTCGTTTGCTTATATTTGCTTTAATCTGTGTTGCATGGGCATTGAAGAAACCTTTTATAATTTACATTAGATCATAAAGTGAAGAATTAATACAATAGTCAAAGTTTATACTTTCTCTTTTCCTTTAACACATTTTACCCACTGTTTGCTGATGATTTTATTTCTGAAGCTTACTGATTGGTGAATTGACGTTTTTTTTGAAGGTATTTTAGTCTTAACAGTACCTTGTTTGGTTTTTTGTGTTGGGTTTTTCTTTTTTTTTTTAATCTATTCAACTTTATCTGAACAGCAAAAAAACCCCCATAAAATGACAGTTAAATCCCTTAATTTTATTAGTGCTACTTATACCAGTGGTGACACATCCAGTGTGAAGTTGGAGTTCTACTTGTCTGAAACAAGAGCCAGCCTGAGCTCTTTGAAAAGGCCGCTTGGTGTGGGTTCAAGGAATAACCAGAAACACATTGCATTATCCTAAATGTAAAAGTAGTTCTACCTTCACCTTAAATCTGAGTTTATATATCAAATATCACCTGGTATTTTAAATCTTCATTACTGAAAAAATCCTGTATTTAATATAGGAATTGAATACCTGTTTTCACCTCTGCAGTAATTTTTCTTATTTATTTAATGTGAATGAGCTAGAGGTTTACACTGAGTACACCATCTGCTTTTTTTGCTTGCTTTTGTGCTTTTCAGATTCCACTGAACTCCAAATCTGCTTTTATTTGGTTAGTTTCTGGAGAAGAAAAAAAAAAAAGAAGAGCCACAACTTTTAAATGTGTTGTTATTTTTAACTTGTCACACTTTCAGAGTTTTTCCTCCACTTACAGAGTCCAGGAAGTTGCAATGTTACTTTGAATCTATTGCTTTAATTTTTCTGACAATGTCCCCAAACACAACATGGATCTGGTGTGTTTTCCAGGATTCTATTACTTTCTTATAGAAACTTGGTAACAATACTGTAAGTCTCAGCTGGATTCTCCCATGACACTCTGCTTTCTCCTTAAGCTGAAGTGCTTTTAACTTGTACTTCGCATTTGGCAAATGATTCAGCTTCATACAGCAGTATAACAACACTTTGTATTTTGTACTGCTTTCACTGCGAGACTCAGAATGCAATAGAAGTTCACTGTACACTTAAAAATTTATCATCAAAACCCGTGAAAGGGCTAAATGTGATTTTTTTCCATACATCATACTGGAGAAACTGAGGCACACAGTGATTGAACTGTCATCACAAAATGACAGAGCAAGGACCTAATTCAGCTCCGTTCATAAATACTTACTTACATCCATCTTCTACAGAAGCAACTCATTGAATGGGGTTTTTTGTTTCTGGGTGGGTTGGTTGGTTGGGGTTTTTTTTTGGGGGGTGGTGGGTGTTAATCTAATAGGTATAAGTGTAATCAACCTCTTAGTAATTGCTCTACTGAATGCAGTCCCAGCTCTCTGACAGATCCACATATCTCATGAAATGCCTTTTTTTTCTTTAAACATCAACTAGATCAGACTATATGCACACAGCAGTTAAAAGAAATCTCCATCTACATTAAGTTGGAGTTTCTTGGTTGACACATCTACAACACGGGAGTCTAATTTGGTCGTTAGCTATCTAGAGATTTTAATTTCTCATTAGTTTCCTCCAAACACTGTCCTGTTAAACTGCCTTTTATCCAAACAGGCATAAAATCACTAGTAGGTGGTGTTGGGAGATGAAGCTAATGTGCACATTGGAAAAGTCAAGCACATGTTCTAAAAATCTCTTTCTTGTTTAATTTGGCCATGTTTTGTCATCACTGTGTTACATGTGTGTGCTGTATTAGCTGAAAAAGTGATCCCAGTTAAAGAAACACAACAAACAAAGAAAAGCAGGAAAAAGGATAGAGGATTCAGTGTCATTGGTGCCCATCTGCCAAATCATAGTCAAGGTGCTCTCCAGGTATATCAAGAATTTTACATGTCCCCTAACTCTTAAAACCTATGTCCCTTTGGTTTTCTTCATGGTTTTTTAACTTCTGAACAGCCTATGTTATGAAAAATTCAAAACAATGGGAAAAAATCTGGGCATGTGTAAGTTTGCAAGCTAATATTCATTCAAGTTTCGGGTTTGTCTTCAGCAAAGAAGGTGGCAGAGATAGATAGGAGAGGGCACAGATATTCTTATTCCTTTAGGAGTTGTGTAAATGATATCACTTTAAATCTCAAAGAAATACTGAAATAAGACAATTACATCTTTCAGGTATCAGGAACAACAGGTTTCCACAGATGTTGCCAGGTCTATTGGAGTGTCTTACAACTTTTTATGCAACCTTTTCTGACCAATCATGCAATTAAAAAAGTGTAATGCATATATTATCTACGTCTCAAGTTTTGAATTCCATCAATTTGAGTATGCTTAGTGAGCATAAATAAGAATTTAATAGTTTTAACATACGGTTGTAAAGCAGTCTGTATCTGAAGAAATGTACTGTTATGGATTGTTATTGCAATTAAACAGTTATTCTTAATGGGTTTTTAGAGCTATTGTTCCTGATTTTGAAGGAAAATAGGAAGGTTGCCATTTGGCAATATTTCCCCAGTTTTAAAAATTACATTGATATTATTAGTAGTGCATGAATGAATTTAACCTATGTCTATTTCTATGCTGCACTCAAAGTAAGCTCATATGGATAGTGACATCCTTATTATGAGGACTTACTGTTTCGGAAGTCTTACAACTGTTTTCTCCACATTCTCTACCAAGAGCTGAATTAAAGCTTAGTTGCAAACACTAAAATATTTTAAAATAAGTGATTGTAAGGAGTTTAAATTTAAAAGATCAGATAATGGCAAGGGTGTCACTTCTGCTCTCGGATGCTTGAATTTGTTTGTATTAAATAATTGAAGTCTAAACCTGAATGGAAACTTTAGCATTGACAAAAACATGGGTTGTTGGGGTTTTTTAAATCTAAATCTGGGGTAGATCTTGTTTGCAACTGAATATTTAAGTCTTTTGGGTGAGGCCTATGGGTTTGAAATTGCACTTCTATGAATTTAAGCATCCCATCTTTGACACCTTGTATCCTGTTCCCCTTTCTTTGCTGTTTTTCAACTTACTGCAACAGATGAGGGGTTCTTAAACCATCTGTTAACCTTTTTTTCCCCATTTTTTTTAAACATGTAGAGTCGCTCAAGGCAAGAAGACCCAGAGCAAGCTAGACTGAAACAAAAAGCAAAGGAGGTAAGCAGAGCTAGAGATCATTACACTTGACATTTCAAGGCTTGAACATATTAATTTTTTATGCCTTGCTACTTGTATATCGTTAATAAAAATCTGACTAAAAACTTTTTAGGATGTATTTGTTGCTTTGCCTTTGATCTTAATGTTTGCAAACTAATACATTAATACATGTGAAGCCTAAGGAGATTTTATAAGAGAATATTTCCATACATTACATTTTCATTTCCATTTTAGGTAGCTGTAGCTTTTGTTGGGTTCTTGATGACAGCAGCATTAGATTTTGGTGGAAAACATATGCCTTTGTCTTTTTGTAAAATGTCACTTTCTTAAAAATGTGTTACTTAACAGTTTTGTTCTGGTAACAGTCTTTCAAGCCATGTAATTGCCAGTCATTTTCTCTACAGTGTGGTTCAGTGAACTATTTACTAATCAGTCTAAATTACAGTAATCTAAAACTTTATAAAATAATTTCAGATGAACTTTTGATGTTATTCTAAAAGTAACAATTTGTGAACTACCAAGTACTTTAATTTGCTGTAAATGGGAGTGGCTGTCCTTTGCTTAAGGCATCTCATGGCTTAAGATTGGGTTGTAACTTAAATTGATTAGAAAGACTGAAATATCTATCAGTTGAAAGTCATTCCAGTTTTAAAAAACTAGAAACACCATTTGCAGCAAACTGATGCAGGGTTTTTATTTTAGGCAGCTGCTTTGAATATATGCATTAGAAGATAATAATTATACATTAGAAGGCACTATATACAGAAAAATGCATATAACAAGTTATTTTGTGTTGACTCGTTCTTCCTGTTTTGTTTCCCTGTTGGGCAGTCTTCTATAGATCTGTTAGCTATACAGATATTACATATATAACAGTCAAAAAAATCCATGTACATGGTTGAGTACTGTCTCTTTTTCATTATGTAGTAAGATTTGCTCCAATGACTTCTTGTAAACATTAGGCCATGCTGTAGTGTTTCCAGAGTTGGGTTTGTCAAGCAAGTATTCAAATGAAATAGAATAATCAAGTTATTTGGCAGGAAAAGAGACAGAATTTTAATACTACTTGAGTTTAGTATGTAGCCAGTGTATGCAAAGGAAGAATCAGATTTGTGAAAATAATTGATGGCAAGCAAAACCTGCTGTTGAGCCAAGCACTAAAACTGCTGTGCTGCTGGAAGTGAAAGCAAGCTAGAAATAAATTTATTTCTTGCTGCTACAATATTTGTATCCACTGTAGTTCTTTTTTGGCCATTGGATACTTGAGGAAGCAAAAGTAAACAACTGGGCTAGTAAAAATGCATTTTCTAGTGGTCGGAGTGAAGTTGTGGTTCTCTATAGCTGTGGTAGAAGATCTGCACTCTACCCAGTGTTGTTGCTTTTGCTGTAGCTGCAGGAGCACTTCTTCCTTGTAGGAAAAGTCGGGTTGTCCTATATAAGCTGTGTTTCTTACCCACTAGAGGGAGCGATGCTGTGCTGACTTGTGAATAGAATATATTCTGAGTAAGAGTAATAGTGTTATTGGTGAAGGGGTAGCAAATATTTTGGTGGTAACATAATTAAAAATGCTTAGATCACACTGGTATGTGATTTTAAAGCAGTGATGTTCCTGAATGTGATAACACGTTTCAGTAAATGCAGAATGAATACTCGGTTTTCTGTTCGAGTGCTGCACCCTATTCTTCTGTACATTAGCCCTGCCTTTCTTCCCACCCTTCTAATGAAAGTGCATAATTTTCTGGCACCATGCCTCTCTCTGAAGTTGAATTTCATTCTACATATTTGAAACCATAAGAAATTTAAGCATGTCTGGTTTTAGTAATTAGGGTTCTAAAGGTTTCTTCAACTGGTTTAGAGATTTTCACCTAAAGTATTAAAATATATTTAATGAAAACATTCTTTTGCATTATCTTTTGCAAAGGGGAGTGGGTAAGTGGGACTGGCAAGATTTTGGTTTAATATTGTTCATATTTTTTTCTACATTGGATACTGAATATATGCTGATCCCTCAAATTGTATTGTCACTGCCAAAATAAAAAAAGTAACCAATTAAGTGTAAAAGGCAATTTCAAATAGCAAAGCTCTAGCTAATGGACAAGTTCTGAATCAACTCCTACAAAAATGTAAAAATTTTGAAACTTCACTGCCACCTCAGCTCTTAAATGTGCTTATGACCCATAATGGAGAGAAAAACTGGGTTTCTTCCAGGTTCGTATAAACTGCTGAATATAATACTGTCAGCTTTGGTAATAAGCCTGATTTGAAGCTGGGTTTCCAGCCTGAAGACCTTTGTTGCTGAGATACTGTTCTGGCCAGTAGTAAAGTGGCTACTAGGTAGTGTTTTAAAAAGCATAAAGAGGGCATCCAAGAAATCCACCACATTTTTAGCTGGTGTTACTTGTTTAATGGTATGGTTGTCAGCTAGTTTGTTTTTTCAGATCAGCAAAGCAGCCGATAATTTCATTATTGTGTTCTGGATATTGTTTCAGACTTCGCAGTGTGCCTGCATTTGAACAGTAACAGCACTGCATTCCTTCTGTTAACCAGGCAGTCTGGAACCATCCTCTTCAAACCCGAGTGTGCTCAGTGCTATACCTTGGTTCCCTGCCAGATAGAATTGGATGAGTATCTAGAACAAATGTAACCAATGTATCAAGTCTGAGAAAGAGAATGTAGATATTTTAGTGAAGACACAAATCAGAGAGAGGGAAAGTGAAATACCAAAAGAAGTCTTTAGAAGTCTTTAAGAAAGTCTTTTAAATATTTAAGAAAAAACTTTTCAAAACATCGTAAGAACTCTAGAAAACATTGTCTTGGAATGCAAAATAAAGGTACCAGCACAAGGATAAGAGGATGAAAGAGGGGGGAATAAGACTAGCAAATGGTATTTGTTGCAAAACATTCTCCTTTATGGATGTTTTGGAGTCTTTCATTCCATAACGCCCTGGTTTTCTTCCTAATTCAAAAAGGGAAAAAAAAATGATTTCTTTCACAGAACTTCTGCCATCAAGAAGTCCTCTTCTTGCATATTGATGTCATCAAGCAAATGCGCAGGGAGATCAGCATGTCCTTGGAACACATTTAAAAATTAATTTGGTAGAGTGAAGATTGTTTTACGTTGTGTTCTATAACTCCATCTTATCCATTTATTAGCCAGTATTCAAACCATTCTGCACAGTGTTTAAACCAAACTGGCATAAATCAAGTTCAAATTGCATTTAAATACTTACCAAAACAAGCAGAAGGTCCATCTACATATGGTCTTATTGTAGAGACTAGACATAACAGTCAGGTTTCATTCACACACAGACTAGCACTGTTCCAGTTAAGTCAGTGCAATCCCACTCTTATTTCAATTTGATTGACTTATTTTGCTTTAGCATTAACCTGTTTCAAATGGACTTGAGTGAAAGCAGTAGGAGAATTTGCCTATGGGGGTTGATATTGCTTAAAACTCTGTTTACTTTCATACTTTCGGATTGGTGCAGCTTTTTGTCAGTGAACATTATATGATTGTTTTAATGGTAAACCTACTTAATAAAGCCGTGAAAAATATTTTCTGTTGAGACTATTTCAGGGAAAAATGCTGCTCTTTAGCTGTTACTTGTTACATTGTTTTGTAATATAAATTCTGAAATGTTTGATTTTCAGTACAACTTAATTTAAGAAACAGCATCATTTATGAGCAATGTCTCTTCATATTGCATAATTAAAGCTTTTCAGAAAGTCACAAATATAAGCTAAGGAAATTACGAGTTCTCTTATTTCCATTAAAAGGATTCATTAAATAGGATGTAAAATGGGCCATGTAACTGATAGGAGGAATAGATCAAAATTAGGAATAATTGATTCAACACCTACTAAGTAATAATATTAATTATTTAAAAGAAAGACAGGGAAGGTAATATCCTAAACATCCTTTCTATCATGGATATTCTTCTACATATTCTGTTGGCTAAAAATCTTTTAATTTAAAAGTCAAGTAGCTGAGTTTGATCCTGAAAGATAAACTTGGTTAAAATCTTTGTGTCATCACCAACCAAGAATATTGCATAATAATAAAAACTTAAACCAGACACCATAAATGTCTGGGCATGTATCCAGGGCCTAGATCAGTTTAGATAATGCTCAGTTGAAGCTGTTCTCAGCTGTACTCATTAACCATGCAGGTTAGATCTCAGACCTGTGGATATTCATGATAGAAGCCGTACTGATTTCAGAGGAAGACAGAAGATAGCCCTTTACCTACCTTTAAAAATGCAGACAGCCCATCTTTCTAGGATTGACAAAATCCTTGAACAGTGTTAGGTCTGTGAGCAGGTTGCTGCTGTGGCTATTACACTGACTAGGAGCTTTGAGAGTACCTGCTTCTTGCCTGAGCAGACCAGGGGCAGGTTTTTTCCATGCTCCCAGAAGGAGCTGCATCCACCGCAGTGTTGCGGTACCTGCTCTGCTCAGGTACTGTCATCCCCCAAGTCTGCAGTGTCTTCTGTATGAAGGGCCTTACTCAGCTAAGCTTTAGATTTTGAACTGTATCTTTTTCTGAGTTATATGCACAAAAATATCTGGACTTGTAGCAGATAGAATTCTAGAAGAAGCCATAGGATCCTGCTCTTACCTACAAATAATAACGAAATATGTACATTACAGTATGTATATCTTATGTGGCTCTAACACCACCTTAGAAAGGTAACTCGTCATAGCAGAATTACTGAAACTCCAGCATAATATGTTTAACAATTAGATTTTGAAAACAATTTTACTCTAAACGCTTTTTTGTCACCACATTAATATTTACTTATCAGCTCAGTAGGAGTGCTTTCTTTTAAAATATATTAATAATAGTTTACTGCAGTTATTCCTGTTTTCACAAGGTGTTACTGAAAATTCAAAGCAAATGGAAAGGATTTTGTTTTGTTTGGCAAGCTTGTTTATTCACCTTTTTAGCAAAACCAAAGTACATAAAGATTGTACTAGTAATGCAGTATCTCTCATGATGAGAAGTCTAAAGAAGTTTTCTATTTTATCACGCCTGACATAAAAATATTGATTCAAAAGCAACATTCTCTTAAAAACGTTTCTTATAAAACATTCCACTGAGAAATGAAGAACTTGGATGGAAATAAGTTTTAATTAAATTCCCACTTAGCTCTCTAACCCATCTGAGGGTCAGTAGTGGAAAGAAGGAAAAGCCAGGAATATGATACCTGAAGTAATGATAGCACAACATTTAGGTAATAATGATTCCTCAGAACTGAGTTGTTTCATAAATAGTTTTCTGCATCAAGTTACCAATGCTTATAGCTGTGATGCAGAAGGAATGCAAGTATTTTTGTCATTAAATGTCGAAGGTTAGATAACAGAGTCACTTCATTTACACTCTCCCTTTACCGCAGGTCTGTTGAGTTTGTACCCAGAAAAATGCTTAAGACTGTTCTGGTACTGTCTAAGCCCATGCAACACTGCCATGGAGTACAAGATTTTCCTGAAGTTATAAAGTTGTTGCAGTGACGTCAAATGTTAGTATTAAGTTTGCATGTCAGAGGGAAGTGATCCCGTCTGTTACCAGTCTAAATACTTTCATTAAAATCCTGCTGTGTTATCAAGCTTACTGCTTTTATGTTAACTGTATTTTTTTCCTTTTGAGTAGATATTACTTCAATTATTCTGATAACTGGAGTTGATTATGAACTCCTGAGAAGGACAGGAGAGGAATGGTATTACATTTGCATATGCAAATACTGCTGCTGAAGAAGTAAGAAGATCTATAGCCAGTGCATATGCACTGTGATAGGCAGTGATTTATTGCATATGAATCTTGATGTGTAGATCTTCATAATTTCATATTAGTTTAAAGACAGTGGGTTTTGCCTAAAAGTTTCCTGTGTTTCCAAGGATAAGGTATTACCCTCCCATGAATTTTACGAGTCCTGGAGATCTTCAGCCAATAGTAGTCTTACTTGTCAGCAGAACATTTTGCATATCTCTCTGTAAAATTGAAGACCATGACACTTCCAACCTGTTTTCCTGTGCTTAGAGCAGAAGTAATGACAGTTGTTTGGCTAAAGATGAAGTGTGGTGCTACCCTTGCTGTACAGAGAGTCAGAAAACTGGGTAATTGATGGAAAAATGCCAGGGGATCAAAGGAATGGCCATAATATCTTCCAACTGAGTCAAATTGTTTTATTCCTGCTTAGGTAAAATGTTTATTAATTAGAGTTGAGTCAAGGGCTAGATTTTTTTTTTGTCTTTTCTCTAACCCAAGCTTGACCCAAGATTACCTCATTAGTCTAGCAAAAGTCTAAATTAAATCCAATCCTGTCCAGCATAATAATTTCCTTCTACAGAGTTGTGTTGGTGAAGCTCTATAGTGATGTATGATTGTAGTGTACATACACTGCCTAGCTCCTGTTGAGTTAACATGAGTGCTTATTTTTTGTGACTGATTAGAAACTGTTGGTTTTAGCATTTTAAAAGCAAATTCTGTTTTACTGATATATGAGGTAAATACACAGCCTTTCTGAAGTAATAGAGCAAGAACTTTATTTTTTTAATTTATTTTATGTTTATACTTGCTATCTCGAAAACAGATTCTTAGAACTTCGTTCACCCCCTCACTAGGGTTGCATACAATTTTGAATGCATTGTGTGAGAAGGGTCAGTAGTATCCCATCCATGTGTTGTGCTACCTCATAAAGACCCATGTCAGATTTGTGAGTCTTTGTATGTGAGGCGTTTATAAGCACAGATAAATGAGGTTGCATACCTTGGAGAACAGGGGGCTAATGCAAGACAAAATGGGACAGGTGAGTATGGCAAGAGAAAGGAACAAGAAAGGAAGCTGTTTATTCAAGCATTATTCACTGTTTAGCTGATGTCTCAGTCTAGAAGAGGTATTTGAAAGATAGCATTCAAATGAGCAGTGTAATTTCTTTAGATTTTGTATGAGAAATGTATTTGTACTGATGCAATCTGCTATTTGAGACATTAGCAGCTATGCATGCAAGTTCAATGTAGTAATTGTCTTACCTTGCTACCAAAAGGTTCCCATGTGGCTCTCTGAGAATTTGGGGTACATTAAACAAGTAAAAGTTGTATACATTTGAGATTCTTTCGTATTTTCTCACCTTTCCCAACAAAATTTTAAGTAATGGTGTACTCTAATTTTCAAATAAAACTAGTGAGGAAGACTCGAGATTCATTTTCAAATTAGAGTTTAGCTCTTGTGAAATACATTTGGTTCGTGCTTGAATACTTCAAAAGAGGAATACCTGTTACAAATTCTGTTCTACCTAATGGTTTTCCTCAAAAAAAAAAACAACCAACAACAAACCCAAACTAAAAACTGAAAAGGGGGGCAGGACAGGAAAGGATAAATCCTGTTTACATTGTCTTCCAGAGTGCATACACACTGATGGAGTCCTGTCTAATAGAAGATTCTTGTAACAAGTACTATCTCATTATTAAGCAGCAGGACTACTTAAATACGAATTTCCAGAACTTGGATGTAGAATGGTATAAGCTTTTTGTAAAGAATTTTTTGAAGCTTAAGGTGACTACACGTTTCTGAATCTTTTGCAGGAATGTTCTCTTGTAAAGTGAATTCTCTGAAGGTGGTGTCTGACTTTTCCACCATAGGAAAGTAACAACAGAATTTTCAGCCCTTCAGGTGCCCTGCAATTTTCCTTCTATGTCTGTAGGAATAACCTTTAGATTTTGAAGCACTGCTAAACAGGTGGAGAGTGCAGCCCCCTTTTCCTAATCACTTTTGGGTGCCCTGACAACAGATCTGGGTGAAGAGATAAGGCAACTGTTTTCTTCCACCTTTTCGGTGTGAGATTTGTGATAAGGGTGGTTTAGCTTTGCCTCTCCTGAGTACTTGCTGCATCCAGAGGCTCCAGGAGAGGCAGTGAGGAATGCATGCAATGGTACTTCCTTTTCTGAAAGATTTTTTTAAAAATTCTTTTTATATGTCAAAACATATACATATATATATAAATCAGATGAATTTGTGCAAGGAAGATGCCAAGACTGAACTTCCAGTTCTCCTTCTGCCACAGTGGTATTTGGTCTATCTAAATATGGGTCTTCCTCAGGTAGAAACAACCTCTTGCTTAATTTGTTGCTCTGGCACAGCCAGGAGGAAAGAAAGAAAGAAAAAAAAAAAGCTACTTTAATTTGGAGCAAGCTGTGAATGTGGAAAAATCACGTAACTGATTTATCTGTACACTGCAATAGATTTACTGCCCTGCTGATCTGGCAAAATAATAGCACTTCAGACTTTAGAATACGATTGCCTATTTAATAAGTAGAGGGCAGCAAATGTCAGCTGTGTCTACTTGTCAGAAACTGAGGTGGTTGCTTGGACAACAATCTAAATTATTATTTAGATGTTTTGGTCCCTCACTGAAGCCTGCTCTACTGTATAGAAGCTTGCAAGGAGAGGTCAAGGTATACTTAGGCTTCTGCCTGCAGGGCGAGTTTTCCCCCATCCTCTGTATGCACATTGGTTTCTGACTCCAAAATAAACCTGAATGAGGGCTTTAATTCTGCCGCTGAGCTAACATGTTTGTAAGCCCTGTTTGGCAGCCTGGGAGCGCCTGCGGCAGCACACAGCTGCCAGCTTTCATCTGCCCCCAGTTCCTCCGGGCGCTCCCCGTCACATGACGTGACCTGAGGGGATGGAGACGCACCTCCTAAATCTTCTGTTCCTCTGCCCACTCAGTCTGGGTGCTGCACATTGCACCGGCAGCAGGCAGCTGGCCATCAGCAATCAGCTGCGTGCCTCCTGCTGACAAATCTTCGCTCTTCTTTGTGCAGGACCCACATACAAAGGTCTGCCCCTGGTCCACTTCCCGGCTGTGGGCTGGCGGGGTGTTTGCGTGCTCTGTCCTCTTACAACGGCAGGACCTCGTTTGAAATGTGTGCGTTTCATAGAAAACACTGCATTTCCTAAAATCTGTGATCTGTTTCTAGCCTGTTAGTGGAAGATGAAAGAGTTCATGGGAGCAGAGTTAAAGCTAAAGTTGAAACCGTAGTTGTAAAATTTTAAAAACAATAATGTAGAACTTTCTTACCAGTATGTTTTAAAGAGAGCTGAAATATGTGCGTGAAATACTTTTGTTTATCTCTAAGTGATATATAAGATACACAAGACATTAATTTTCACAGATCTCTTGAATAATATTTTATTTAGCAGAGTGTAAAATCAGATACAAAGAAATAATCTGATTCTGTAAATCTGCTTTGTAAAGGTATGCTATAATTTTCCTACCAGGTTCATCAGCATCTCCTGTCTGTCTCTGCTGGGAAGTGACAATTTATGTTTATGTACTTAGCTATGTATTTACTGTGGAGTAATGTAAACATTAGCTTGTTGTTATTTTCAGGTAGTTTATTGTGGAAGAGTTTTAAGGAATATTTAATACAGTTAAGAGTGGGGTAGAAAGTGTCGGTTTTGACTTAGTAAACTCTAAATGTTTTTGTCTGTATCTCATAGTCTTCTCCTAAACTCCAAGCCAAGTGGCTGGTCAGTAATGTGTAGAGCTCATGAAAGGTGTGTTAGCATCTATTTCCTATTTTTAGTTTAGTCTTGTCATTTAAAAAGCACCTTTTTGTCAGCCTGTGAAAGTCTCTCCCAATCGTTACATCGTCGTAGTTGAATAATGAGATATGGCTCAACATACCCTGAAAAAATACTTTCCCTTTAGTAATAGTAACTTTTTAAATAAAAACAATTTATTATTGTCATTCATAATGTAAACAGGATGGTCGTTTTTCCCTGAAGTAAGTGTTTATTAAAGGTCGATACAATTAACTCTGAAATGTAAACACTTGAAAGTTATTACTCTATTTTTGACGCTATTAGGCAATTGAGTAATGATTTGTAAGACTTGTTTTCATTTAGTGATGAAAATTGTTGCTGAATTGGTTGTCCTAGTTTTCCATGGAAAGATCAGAAAGACGTGAGTGGGATTTTCTGGAATGGGAAGTATGTTAAATGTTTGTGCTGATGAGTGTCTGTACACCGAGGTGTTACAGCTTCTTTGAAACTGATGCCTCAGTATCTGAAGGATAGAAGTAAAGCAAATTGAAAACCAGTACAATGCAGTTACAGTTCATAGGTTTGACTGCACAGCCATGCAAAAATCTAAATAAGCAATCTGAAGTACAGAGCAGGATTCCTTACACTTCTGTGTCCTTTCGCTTTGCAACTAGCAAATCTATTTATATTCAGAACAGACATCTATATTCTTGAAGTGGAAATAACACCATGTAGATTTCTGAAGATTTCTCTTAATCTTGTTTTTGACATAACATCAGGTTTGTAAAGGGATTTTTCACCCAATATGGCCAGAAGTCATACACACCTGTCAAGGTGCATGAAAATCTATTAACTTCCCCAAAAGTAAGACTAATTTTTTAATTTTTTTTATTTTTTTTTTTAATCTATCCTGGAAGAAGTGCTCATATCCGGCAAATATGTCAGACAAGTCAAGTAAGCTACAGGAAGGTGTCAAATACACAAAATGGGAAATAAGACTGAACATAAAAACAACACTGATGTCAATTGTGTACAGGAGAACAGCAGAGAGGGAGAATGTTCGCTTTATAGGAAACATAATGCAAGTGAGATTGGTGAGAACAGAGCACATTTTTATGAGAAAAAGGATAATTCTGTCTGTTCATTTTCAAAACCTATGTCTAAGTTATGGTGAAATTTGATGTATGTTTTCATAAGGAGCCCTTAGTCTTAAGCCAGTGCAAGCACTTTGTGCTCTAACAGACATCTGCCAGCTCTGAAGGAGACAGGCTGCCCAGTATAGGGTACCTGTAGAATACATGGGGATCTCTGCTGTGGTGATAATTAAGAAAGTTATTGAATAATAGTGCTACTTCACTGTACATGCTGCTGTTTAAGTAAAACACTTTCAGTTTCTTATTTTGAGAGAGAGTAAATTCAGTATTCAGCAGAATCGTTCTATGTTTTAATAATAGTCTGTCATTAGCAGTTGCCAGTTTTCCTCCTTAAGCGGTATGCTCAGGGAATTCACTGTTTACTGGGGTGTGTTAGAAAACATAAATATGGGATGATTTTTTCTCACCTCTAAGAACATAAATTGTTTGCATCTTGTAGCTATTTTACCTATTTAATGATTTAGATGACCACAAGATGGAGTGAAGCAGACCTCCAGTTTGCATGGAAAACATCTAAAGAACATGCAGCTGCACTAGCTAACCCTATAAACTTCTCTAATTTAGTCTCAGATTGAAAACTTGTGCCTTATTGTAGGATGCAGAAGACAAACAATGCTCTGGATTATACCGGAGATGTCACTTGTCAGAGGAGAAAGGTAACTTGAGGTCATGAGAGACACTGACACAGTTTTCTGAGGCCAGTTGTTAATCCCAGTTTTGTCAGGGTTTGATCTCAGTAATTTGCATAGAGAGAAAATATACTTCACCATTGAGCTAAACTTTTTGTGTACTGCGTGCAGCTATGGTGCTCGGTAGAAGGTGCTGGGATTTCAGTAATGTGTGATAGTGTTCTGCTCCGTATTTTTTGATGTTTTGGATATAGAGCAATTATAATGCATATTTAAATATCTTGGTCCTTGTTATATTATCTAAAATGCATATGTTTCTTAAATTTGTCAATGGATGGTTCTGTGAACATTACAACATGTGATGATTTCTCTGTTCTGCTCAGCTATACAAAAGAAAAAAATTCACAAATGTACATTTCATAAATATCCTCAGGTAATTCTAACTGAGGCATTAAAAATAATTCCTCAGTAAAAAATGCTCATCTGTCCATGGTAAAAAATGCTCATCTGTCCATCTCTCTATGTGGAGTAAGTACTGAAATTTGAAAAACAACCCCCGTGCATCTGATGGAGAAGGAAATGTCTGCCTTAGCAGGCATGCCAACGTTCAGGA